>NC_088879.1:2628028-2700528 GCF_032884065.1 Artemia franciscana | reverse complement strand
CTAAAAAAAGGCAAAAACTACAAAAAAAACTAAAAACTAATAAAAAAATAAAAAAGCTAAAAAACTAAAAAAACTAAAAAAACTAAAAAAAGGTAAAAAACTAAAAAAACTAAAAACTAAAAAAAACTAAAAAAAAGGAAAAAACTGATAAATAAGCTAAAATAAAGGTAAAAACCAATAAAAAACTAAAAAAAAAACTGAAAAAACTAAAAAACTAAAACTACAAAAAAACTAAAAACTAATAAAAAAAGTAAAAAAGCTAAAAAACTAAAAAAACTAAAAAAACTAAAAAAAGGTAAAAAACTAAAAAAAATAAAAAATAAAAAAAAACTAAAAAAAAAGGAAAAAACTGAAAAATAAGCTAACATAAAGGTAAAAACCAATAAAAACTAAAAAGAAAAAAAGGAAAAAACTAAAAAAAATTTTCATCTAAAAAACTAAAAAAAACTAAAAAAGGTAAAAACTAAAAGAACTAAAAAAGAAAAAAATAAATGACGACACTCAAAGAGAAAGCGACCAGGACAAAAGGAATGTTCGATTAGCAATCAACAAAGCACCGGGACATAGGGAGTATAAATGACGACCAGGACATAAGTAAAAAAAAAATTAACAAAACTAAAAAGAAGGTAAAAACTACAAAAAAACTAAAAAGAAAAAAAAAACTAAAAACTAATAAAAAAACTAAAAAATCTAAAAATCTAAATAAACTAAAAAAGAAAAAAAAAGGAAAAAAATAAAGGAGAAAAACAAAACTAAAAAACGAATGTATATACAGACCGGTACACCGGGATACAAATGACGACCGGGACACAGGGAATATAAATGACGACCGGGACACAGGGACACAACTACAACGGGGACACCGGGGGAAACAGGGGGATATAAATGACGACCGGGACAAAAAAACTAAAAAGAAAAAAAAACTAAAAACTAATAAAAAAACTAAAAAATCTAAAAATCTAAATAAGCTAAAAAAGAAAAAAAAAGGAAAAAAATAAAGGAGAAAAACAAAACTAAAAAACGAATGTATATACAGACCGGGACACCGGGATACAAATGACGACCGGGACACAGGGAATATAAATGACGACCGGGACACAGGGACACAACTACAACGGGGACACCGGAGGAAACAGGGGGATGTAAATGACGACCGGGACACCGGGACAGGGAATGGTCGATTAGCAATCACCATCAACAAAGCTCAAGGGCAATCATTAGAATCATGAGGTATAGATCTGAATACAGATTGTTTTCCCATGGACCATTATATGTTGCATGTTCAAGAGTCGGTAAACCTGACAATCTATTTATATGCAAAGACAATGGGACAGCAAAGAATGTTGTATATTCGCAAGTTTTACGTAGTTAAAACCATATATATATATATCTATCTATATTCACAGGTGGGACATAGGGACACAACTACAATGGCGCGTAACTATTATGGCGCGTAACGACTTACGCGCGCGGGGGGGCTTGGGGGGGGGCGCGAAGCGCCCCCACCAACTAGGTGTTGGGGTGGCGCGAAGCGCCACCCCAACAGCTAGTATATATATATATATATATATATATATATATATATATATATATATATATATATATATATTTTAACTACGTAAAACTTGCGAATATACAACATTCTTCGCTGTCCCATTGTCTGTGCATATAAATAGATTGTCAGGTTTACCGACTCTTGAACATGCAACATATAATGGTAAATGGGAAAACAATCCGTATTCAGATCTATTCCTCATGATTCTAATGATTGCCCTTGAGCTTTGTTGATGGTGATTGCTAATCGACCATTCCCTGTGTCGCCGTCGTCATTTATATATCCCCCTGTGCCCCCGGCGTCCCCGTTGTAGTTGTGTCCCTGTGTCCCGCTCGTCATTTATATTCCCTGTATCCCGGTCGTCATTTGTGTCCCGGTGTCCCAGTCTGTGATTTCTCTTTGAGTGTCCAGGGCGTCATTTATATTCCTTGTGTCCCGGTGTCCCTGTCGTCATTTGTGTCCCGGTGTCCCGGTTTGTATATACATTTGTTTTTGAATTGGTCTTTTTTTAGTTTTTTACCTTTTTTTAGTTTTTTACCTTTTTTTAGTTTTTTTAGTTATACCTCATGACTCTAATGATTGCACTTGAGCTTTGTTGATGGTGATTCCTAATCGAACATTCCCTGTGTCCCCGTCGTCATTTACATATCCCCCTGTGCCCCCCGGCGTCCCCGTTGTAGTTGTGACCCTGTGTCCCGGTCGTCATTTATATTCCCCATGTCTCGGTTGTCATTTGTATCCCGGTGTCCCGGTTTTTACTTTTTTTTAGTTTTTTTAGTTTTTTTCATTTTTCTTTTTATTTTTTTATTTTTATTTTTTTAGTTTTGTTTTTCTCCTTTATTTTTCATTTTTTTCCTTTTTTTATTTTTTTTCTTTTTTAGTTTTTTAGCTTTTTTAGTTTTTTTATTAGTTTTTAGTTTTTTTCTTTTTAGTTTTTTGTAGTTTTTACCTTTTTTTTAGTTTTTTTAGTTTTTTTTACTTTTGTCCTGGTCGTCATTTATACTCCCTGTGTCCCGGTCGTCATTTCTGTCCTGGTGCTTTGTTGATGGTGATTGCTAATCGAACATTCCTTGTGTCCCGGTCGTTTTCTCTTTGAGTGTCCCTGTCGTCATTTATATTCCCTACTAGCTGTTGGGGTGGCGCTTCGCGCCATCCCAATACCTAGTTGGTGGGGCGCTTCGCGCCCCCCCAGGCCCCCCGCGCTTGTAACTCGTTACGCGCCATATTAGTTACGCGCCATTGTAGTTGTGTCCCTGTGTCCCACCTGTGAATAGAGATATATATATATATATATATATATATATATATATATATATATATATATATATATATATATATATATATATATATATATATATATATATGTGTGTGTGTGTGTGTTTTTAACTACGTAAAACATGCGAATATACAACATTCTTCGCTGTCCCATTGTCTATGCATATATAATAGATTGTCAGGTTTACTGACCCTTGAACATGCAACATTTAATTGTCCTTGGGAAAAACAATCCGTATTCAGATCTATACCTCATTATTCTAATGATGTGTCCCTGTGTCCCGGTCGTCATTTATATTCCCTGTGTCCCGGTCGTGATTTGTGTCCGGGTTTCCCAGTCTGTAATTTCTCTTTGAGGTTCCCGGTCGTCATTTATATTCCCTGTGTCCTGGTCGTCATTTGTGTCCCGGTGTCCCGGTATGTAATTTCATCAGTTGACAAACATGACGTCAGTCGACAAACAACTTCATGACGCATACAGCTCAATCCTTAAAATGACGTCAGTCGACAAACATGACGTCAGTCGACACACAAACATGACGTCAGTCGATACACAAACATGACGTCACTCGACACACACACACACACACACACACACAGACAACTTATTTTTATATATATAGATAAAGTAATCAAGTAAAGTGTCATTTGAGTTTTTTATTAGCTTCAAGGAGAGGGAGGAGAAGAAATCATATTCAAAGGAGCTCTTGGGCCCCGGCTCCTTCCAATATCAATTTTTTCTGATAATTGAATCCAATACTTTACGGGTTTGGATAGGCCTATAAGGTAATTTTGGCTCCCAAACCTGCTACAGTAGCAAGAAAATTCTTATTTCATCCATTAATTACTTAAAGGATGAATTTAATTACTTAAGCGCATTTTTAACTTTTGGTAACTTTAGATATGGAACAAGAAATTACCATTTTTAGTGAAGTATTGGCACTTTAGGAAGGTATTATACACTACTGCGGTGTAGACAATAAGATAATGTAGATTTCAAAGTTTCACTGCCCCTCGATTTGACTTTAAGTGCTCTTTTAAACAAAAATTTTATGAAAAAGTTCGCTTGACTTATCAACATTTTTGAATTTGGTCATAAAATGTCACTGCGGTGAGGTCTGTGCACTAGTTCTAATTGTGGTAATTGAGGGTGGAGGGAGACCCTTGAAAATTTAGTTTTTTTTATCCTGCCTAAGTTTTGAAAAATATCTTTTTTGTAGTCATTTCATTGGAAAAGGCAATTTGTTTCAATTCGTGAAAAACTGATGAATCAACCAAAAGTGCAGAGAGCAAAAGCCCACTGTGTTGGAATATGGCACTTTATGATGGCGTTGTCAAGTTAAATTTATAAAAATTAATTAGGTACAAAAATTAGCTTTTAAATGAGCCCTTAAACAGCTATTGTTGCGGTAGCCTGTATATGCCTAGTTAAGTACCTATAGAGAAATTAAATAAAAAAAACAAGTTTTTTTTTAACTGAAAGTAAGGAGGGACATTAAAACTTAAAACGAACAGAAATTACTTCGAATATGAAAGGGGCTTCTTTCTAACCAACGCCCCGCTCTTTACGCTAAAGTTTGACTCTTTCTCTCAACTTTTCTTTTTAAAACAGTAAAAAACTTTAGCGTAAAGAGCGGGGCGTTGGTGAGAAAGAAGCCCCTTTCATATACAAAGTAATTTTTGTTCGTTTGAAGTTTTAATGTCGCTCCTTACTTTCAGTTAAAAAAACATTTTTTTTTATTTAAATTCTGAACGTTTTTGAATCAATGCATGTTTTGGTTTTGGCTCTCCGCAGAGAAATAATTAAAACGAAATTTGCATATGTATCTTTTTTTGGCTCAATGGCTTTCTCATAATTTTGATCGGATGATTCTGAGACAAAATAGCGGGGGAGGAAGCCTAGTTGCCCTCCGATTTTTGGTTAATTAAAAAGGCAACTAGAACTTTTAATTTTATACGAATCTTTTTATTAGTAAAAGATATACGTAACTAATAAGTTAGCTTACGTAAAGAAGTTTTGTATTCTCATGTTTTTATTACATATATGAGGGGGTTCGCCCCCTCGTCAGTACCGAGCTCTTCACACTAAAGCTTATATTTGTCAAATTCATTAAGAATAACCCCTGAATCACAAAACCCGTAGAATAAATAGTTGAAATTACTAAAAATACTTTAGCGTAAAGAGCAGGGTATTAGAAGGAGGTGAGCCCCCTAATATGGGTAATAATTTATGTTCTTTTTAAGTTTTAATTATGCTCCTTACTTCCAGCTGAAAAAAAAACTTTTTAATATTTATTTTTTCATTGATTTTTTTTATAATGCTAGTAAATCCTTTGCTCCCTTCATGGATATTTTCTTCCACCATGACAAATTCCTCGATGGAAAGTTCCCCAAGCCTATCCCCCTCTTCTCAATCCCTCCACCAACCAAAAAATCCTCCTGAAAACGCCTGCACACTTCCCAATAACCATTACTATATGTAAGCACTGGTCAAAGTTTGTAACTTGTAGCCCCTCCCACTGGGACTGTGGGGAAGTAAGTCGTCCCCAAAGACATAGTTATAAGGTTTTTCGACTACGCTGAATAAAATGGCTATCTCAGAATTTTGATCCGTTGACTTTGGGAAAATAATTAGCGTGGGAGGGGGCCTAGGTGCCCTCCAATTTTTTGGTCACTTAAAAGGGCACTAGAACTTGTCATTTCCGTCAGAATGAGCCCTCTCACAACATTCTAGGACAACTGGGTCAATACGATCACCCCTGGGGAAAAAAAAAACAAAAAAAAACAAATAAACACGCATCCGTGATTTGCCTTCTTGCAAAAAATACAAAATTCCACATTTTTGTAGATAGGAGCTTGAAACTTCTACAGTAGGGTTCTCTGATACGCTGAATCTGATGCTGTGATTTTTGTTAAGATTCTATTACTTTTAGGGGTGTTTCCCCCTATTTTCTACATTAACGCAAATTTTCTCGTAACTTTTGATTGGTAAAACTAAACTTGATGAAACTTATATATTTGAAATCAGCATTAAAATGCGATTCTTTTGATGTAGCTATTGGTATCAAAATTCCACTTTTTAGAGTTTTGGTTACTATTGAGCCGGGTCGCTCCTTACTACAGTTCGTCACCACGAACTGTTTGATATTTATGTAAAGAAAACAATTCGTACCTCATAATTTGTAGAATAGCTGAATTTAAAATATTTTTCATAAAGCCCCTCTATGCTTTACCTTCGAAACCCCCTAATATTATGACGTAGCTTGATTTAAGTAATTCCCATCTATTCGTCCAATGTGGCTTTCTTCTTTCAACCCGTGTGGCTGTTAATTGAATCAACTGTGACGAACAAAAACCTGATAACGAGTGATGGGTGGCAGAATCCATTAGAATTATATAATTTGGGATATATATTTTCATATTTGGGGAGGTTGGGTTAAAGTATAGCAGAGCTGCATGCAAAATGTGTTAGCTACAATTATTCTGCATCTTATGAAGTAAGAACTGATTACTTAACATGTTTCCCTCTCTATATGCATATACCCAGAAGCCTTTTAGTTTCTGCTATTCAGTAGACGATTTAAAATTAACGTTAAGGGTGCTGGGAGGGAGAATTTGCAAATCGCAGAATTAGGATATTTAACCATTGAGATTATAATAGCATCCATTTCATTCCTTCCGGCCTTTTGTTTTCCAAAAATGGCACCCAAAGTACAATTGTTGGGTTCTATATGCCCCTTTTCAACGGCATTACCTAATTGATGGCACCATCAACTAGATAGAAATTTTTAGTGCGTGTGGGAAGGTTAGATATACCCTTCTCCTTACACAAAGATTTACCACCACCACCCCTAGTAATAAACCAATGCATTATAAACCAAATCACTTCAGGTAAATAAAAGATTAAAATAAACACCAGAAATGTTTTGGTGAAATAAGAAGGGAGATATCACATTTCAGTAGCCTTGTGGATATTACCCACATTTTCCCACGGAAAACTTTTACCAGACAAATTGACCCCAGATGAAAATCTTCCCTGGTGCAATTCCACCGCAACATTCTCTTCGTATGTAAAATTCAGCGTTCAAAAAGAAAAAAAAAACAAATAAATAAAATATGTTGAAAATTTCAGGGTAATTAGTTCGCTTTTGCTCCAGGATTAAACCTTGAAATATGATTAAAATTGGTACGAGCAAATAATTTCGTCTCTTTTCTTTCCTCTTTTTGCTTGGTGTTTATATTTTTAACCACAAAATGGATTTTCATTTAGACTAAAAAGCAATCTCTAGCAATTAGTTTATCAGTTAAAGACACCTCCCTTTATAGCAATATAAGAAAACAAAAGCTGTCCAAAATGCAGAAGGCAAGTAATTCGTATCTTGTAAAATCAGATCTTGGCTTTTCTACTCACTTCTGTTTTTCATTTTTTACATTTTTTTCCACGATATTATTGTATAGATATACTGTTTCGGCTATGTTGTCATAAGAGGCATAAATAAGGGTGTGGGACCAAATGAATTTGGCATCAGCAGTCTTTATACCTCAGAAAAGTGGCTTGCTTAACTTTTTAAATAATGTTTAAAACGATATTGATACAATCCACAATTTTGGTTCATCTTTTAGGGACTTGCAGTTCTGGTTCTTCATCTAGCCGCACAACAGAAAAACTCCAGTATAAAAGGGCACAGACTATTTTCCCTTTCCTCAGACAGAATTAACAGGAGAAAGCAACTTATTCAAACAGACTTATCCAATCATTTTCTATCAATATTATTTGTTAAATTTCTAAATTTATTAAATACTTAATACTTAAAGTTTTTGGTAGGCTGAGTAGGAAAAGATAAATGAGATAGCTATCATTATAAGAAAATATTAATCTTAAAAAGGTAGGATGGAATGCCATCTGCACATTAGCTACAGTTAATCAATTTCTGTGGATCAATCATCTTCAAAATAGATAATTAAGTTATGTTGAATTTTGAAAATATGGTAAAAATACGACAGTTTAGCCTTAAATAAGCTTGTATCACTAAGGGTCAAAATAATCGTTCCAGACAGTATGCTTAAACTTATAATGGAAAGGTGATGTAAAGAAATCCACAACTCAACAGGTTGCAATTCAGAATCACTTAAATGCTTCCTTGGAAGACCATAATATGTTTACTAATCGGAAAGTTATGTTTAAATTAAATTAGAGGGTAAAAACTATTACTAATAGCTTGCAATTTAGATTAGAGTTGAAAGATAAAATAGAAAACCAGTGTCATTAACTTCTGCTATGTATATTTATTTTCTTACACCCTCTAAAATCAAAAATAGCTCGACTGTCAGGGTAAGTAATATTACCCACGACTCTGAGTTAGGTCACATAAGTTACTAACTCACAAAGTTGCAGCTTCAACCATACATACATTGGACGTCGTTAAACATAGATTAGAAATTCTGAAAACTCGATAATTTTAATTGAATCTGATGGTGCCAAAAACATATGATATAGGGTAGGCTATTCATTTATTTTCTTTTTTGGCCTTCGGCTGATCCACAGGCTCATCTATTGCCTCTATTGAACAGTGAAAATCATCGTTATCATCACTATCAAATTTTATACTTAGATATATAATGCTTAGCTCTAAGTATCCGTAGGCTAACTCTTCTTTTCAGATAAGGAATCATTATGGTGACGAAAGAGCGAGCTAAAAACAAGAAAAAACAAGAATATTGTCAATGTAGAGCTATTGAAACATCCAACGCGAGAAAACAGTATTACCAAAAGAAAAGAGACAGTACACTGGAAAATGTTAGAAACAAATTCAAAACGAACGAAGAAAGAAACAAAACCAGAGAGCACATAAGAATGGTAACAGAGTTGGCTTCTGATGCAGATTTTGAGAATAGTAACTCTCGAGCTACTAGAGACAAAGAAAAAAAAAGATACTTAACCGATAAAAACTATCGAAAGAGAAAGGCGGACAGAATAATGAATAGATGCTGGATTGATAAAAGCTACCAAGAAAAAGTTAAGTGATCTGCAAGGTTGTATCAAACAGCCAACAGATATAAAATTTAGGAGGATTATAAAAGAGTAAAACCTTGCAAAACGTGAGAATTTCATCTTTGCGGAGCTTTAGTCAGACACTTCCAGGAAATTTGAGGAGAGTTGTCAGGCCAATCAGGCAGGGTCAAAATAAACTTTTCAGGAAGCTAGTTCAATCTAGGATGGAAAATGATATTTTTTTTTGTACACGTACAATGATTCTCAAACAAAGAAAATATCGTCAGAGATTCGTCAAGAAATCTAAGAAAATGGCAAAAATTCAAGCTGGTTAAACTGAGATAGATTTTAAACAGATTCGAAAACAAAGATCAACCTTCTCTTCGGTCTATTCTTTAGATTTAAGTCACATTTTCGTTCGCAATGTATTATGATTTTTGCTATTTCTTGTTTCTTGCCTTTAATCATCTGTTGGGAGTAATAGTAATCTTGTGTAATTTTGGACTTGTCAAGTGTTAAAACCAATTCTTCTTTCGTGTTTATCTTTCACATATTCACACAAGCTAAACTAACACGTTTTTCAATCCATTCAATTTTGCTTTATCTTCTAACCACAAATTTCGTTGTACAATATTTTAGTTTGCAATTCAGTGTGATTTTTACACTTCCTTGTTCCATGCTTTTTCTTTAGCTGTTCAGAGTTATTTGTCATCTTTTATAATTCCGTATGTGCCATTTATTCTTAAAAACGAAATGACCACTCCTGAGGGGAAAGTTATGTAGTTTATGCTTTTGAATTGTGCTCATGAATATGATGTCACTATATTATATTTTTTTCCAAAACTAAGGCTCTAATAAAAAAAATTTTCAACCTCGTGACCTATCGAGATTGCTTTTTCAATTAAGAAAATCTCTAGCCTTGCCTGCCTATCAAATAGTACCTCTAGACAGTTCGTACTAGTTCATATAGCCTGTCAATGGTTTCATATAATTCTGAGACATTTCAAGCTACTCTGACATCGTTTTATGTTTTTACATAGAAAAGGAATTATCAATTTTCTCCCATTCGCATTTGCTTTTTGAAAAACAGGCATTCGGAAACTTTTCAAATGTCCCAATTTTTTAGCAATATATTGAAAAAATCCATTCTTAGTCGGATGTTTTTAAATTATGTTGTTAAAATTGTAATTGAAAAATGTTTCACATAATACAGCATGATTAGATACGATTTTCAACTTAATTTCAATGATTAAAAAAGACATTATTCAGAATAAACTGTTCGTAGAATTTGATTTCATGAAAAGTTATAAATACAGTTAATTTTTTCCTGCAGCAATAGAATAAGACAAGAATTGATTAATAATTTTTGAAATGCTGAATTGACGGAAGATCGATACCCTGATTTTCACCAATCAGTGTACCACAGTTCAAGAAGTTATCAGGAGCTACGTATTTCTAAACATGTCACGCATGTTATACCGCGCGTATAGACTCTTGGCATATTATTAAAACAAAAGTTTTTCCTAAATGCGTAAAGAGTGAAGTTGAAACTTAAAACGAAAAGAAAATCACTTCACAGCCTATCAAATACATCAACAAAACTAGTACAAAAAAAGTACGATGTTTCTAGGATTGTAAAAAACTAGCGCTTTACAGAAAACAAAAAAGCAAGCATAAAAACCAGGAACGTCGATTTAGGAGTCAAAAGTGACGTAGCCCGACAACAATAAACTAATCTATAAAGCCTTTCATATTCTTACACTAGCTGTAAAATCAGTAACTTTCAGTATACAATTAAAATTATTTTAAAAACATAAGCATTAAATAAATATTATTTTAATAGCCCCAAAGTCATCGAAGAGCACACTAATATAATGGATTGATCTATCAGGTAAAATTTTGGTCTAACCTGCTATAACGCCAATAATGAGTAATATACAATCTTAAATAGTAAGAAATACGCTTTAATATTACTCGTAATGAGGATCAAATAAGGCATAATATGAAATCTGGTTATTTCTCTTTATACAATAGAAAATTTCAACTCAAGATACAAATTCTAAGGCTAGTTTATAGTCCCGATGCTATCAATATGGTTTACTTTGAACTTGTCTATAAACTAATCATAACATGTCCTTTTCAGAACAAAGACAAGAGCCAGTCATTGGAGTGAGCCATTGTGCAAGAGTGATACCAAATTAAACGACAAAAAAAGCAACAATCATAAAAGGCTTTATTTTTATGCTGTAGGAAGGGTCCCTAATCGGTTTGCTATTAGTCTACAAAAACTCCTAAATTATTTTGTGTTTTCAGTAAAGTGCTATTTTTTTTAAAACATAAAACACAGGGAAACATAATTAGTTGTTTCGTTTGTAAAAATTTTATTGATTTGTATTAGGTAGGCTGTGAAGTAATGGTTTTTTGTTTTAAGTTTAATTTGGCTTTTTGCTTTTCTAGGAAAAGCTTTATTTTTTTTAAAATTAATCTTAGCTCATTTTTTATAAAAATTTAATATAAAAACAAACTGCGATGATCTTTTTTATTTACACGACATGATTTCTGTTCACTTTAAGTTTTAATATCATTCCTTACTTTCAGTTGAGAACTTTTTTTTTTATATAATTTCTAACCGTCACCGATCTAGGGGGAATAAGACACCTCTGCAAACAACGTCTGCAATTACGAAAAACTCTCCGTTTACAACAAAAAGTTTTTATCCATACATTACAAAACAATACCTGTTTCGGCACTAAAAACAGAAATGCAGCTATATTTAAAATTACATAGCGGTCTTTATTTTATCCAGATCTACTATTCGCTGAATAGGTTACACTGAAAAGTCACTCAAAGGTTAGTACAAGATTGTACTAACCTAACTGTAAACTACTAACTGTAGTTTAGATAATAATTTCAGAAATCATAATGGAAAGAGGAATGTGCTATTGAAGCATCTGTAAGGGATAAACAAGTTGGAGGAATTTAATTTACGTCAGAATATCTTAGTTCAACTGAAATTGCTGATTTTCCACCCAAAGACTTGAAATAAAAGACTAAAACGATGATTATGCCAATGTGTAATTTAGATATTCAGAGGACACAGGCATTGGAACGTTCCTGGTTCTTAATGAATTATGTAAGAACACGATTAAAGCAAAAACATAAAGACTTGGGAAAGGCTGGAAAATATGACTCAAAACTAACAAATAGCACAATAAACATGCTTTTGCACAATTTAGATAATACTTCCAGAAATTGCACTGGAACAAGAAACGTGATATTGTAGCACCTGTAAAGGTTAAACAAGAAGGAGTAATTTCATTCACGTCAGAATTTCTTAATTCAACTGAAATTGCTGGTTTATGAGCACCTGACTTGAAACAAAAGACTGACTGCATTATCTTACCTGATGAAAATACCCCCCCCCACACACACACACACGGAAAATAAGGCTTTCCAAATTTGAGAATTTTATTTGAGTTTTTCTGTTGTTTTTTTCCGTAGGGGGAAGGAATTTTGTTACTTGTGTATTATACGCCACTCACTTGAGTGTTCACGTCGTGTAAAACTTGAGAACAAACCGGTTTCTCTATTAGTTTCTTTCAGCTAAGCACAAGATAAGGCAAAGGCAAGTGACAGAATAGATAGGAAATATATAATTTGGGCTACATATTTGCATATAAGGTGGGAGGTAAAGTATCCGGACAGTTTGAAGTGAAAAAACAATTCTTACTTCATAATGTGCAGAATGAATGTACATAGCACATTTTGCATGCAGACCCACTATACTTCACCCTCCCAAATTTATATATAGCCAAAATTTGTTTCTAAGTAACGAAAAAACTAACAAGCAAACCGGTTTGTTCTGGAGTTATACACATCGTAAACTTGAGTGAATGGCGTATAATACACAAGTTCCAGAATTTTTCATGGAGAGAGAGCCAGATTTCCCAGTATTATTTAAAAACGATCAGGAATTAAATTTTAAGAAAATAAGTTTTTAGTAATTTAATTTTTGATTGTTTTTAAATAAAACAATCTGCACTATCTATAAGCAATGGCAAAATTACAAAACTTAAAAAGGCGCTTAAACTTCTACAGTGGGATTCTCTGATTGTTGTGTAGTTAGGGAGAAAAAGAGATGCCTAAAAGGTTGTATTTTAGTGTCAAAACATCCCAGCTCTCATTCAGCCTTCAAATAAGTACAGAAGTAGTTCTTTGAAGAGACGAGGGGAGGATGAAGGTAGAAAATAATGTATATTCTCCGGGACCGTAACCAAGACATTTTTTGTGGTGGGGATATAAACTTTAAAAAACACATCAAAAATGTGAAATTGATATTTAATCGCTCTTGATTTATGTGACAATTTCTGGTCTAAGCTGTTATTACGAAAGCAAAGAGTAAAGGACTAGACCGCATAATGAGCAGAATTTATTCCGTATAGGAGGGGGATTCCTCTTCCTCATCCCAACCTCCTCATCATGGTTGCAGAAACGCTGGGGGTGCTCATTGCATTAGAAATTGAGAGTTTTAGGCTTTTTGTATAAGTCCAAACTCATCAGAGACCAACCAGCCACGAAGGGTATTTTACAGAGGGATATTTTACCAGGGGGTATCTTCTAGGGTTGTATTTTCAGCCGATGGGTGTTTTCTGGGGTATTTTCTGGGTGGTCCTTTTCCTGAGTGGTAAACACCTTGACCCATTGCATTGCCATCATACCAAAGATAAACGGATTTTACTTGTAAACAATACAGTAAACATTCTGTTTACTGTCCCCTTCCCCCAAAAACCTACTGGTCAGAAAGGTGGAGATATTTGTCTCTCCCGAAATCATGTTTCCTTGTCTATCTAGATTTTGTTCTTAGCAATCCTTAGGATTTGCTAAGCCAATTTTTAAAATATTTTGCTATTTTTCTCTCCACAGATAAATAGTAAAATGATCGGCTTTCGAAAACATGTTACAAAATAAACCAATAGAGCTGAACCACAGTAGTAACCGAAACTCTAATGAAATTATTTTTTATAAAAATTAATACATCAAAGATTTGGCTTGTTATGCTGCAATGCCATGTCTAGGGGGGTTTGGAGCTTTGGTCACCACTAAATGTCTGTCAGACTCTTGAAAACATGACAAAAATGAATATAGACAAATTTCTGATGGTTTTTTCATATATTTTGGACCCTCCCCCCCGAAAAAATTACTTTGTTTCCTCTCCCCAAAAAACAACTTGATTCGGCCTTGCTATGCTAATTCCAAATATATAGAATTTATTGGGTTCAATTTTCCTCATCAAAAGTAAACTTTTCATAAGAATCAAGGTCTGAAAGTGGTCACTGGCAACGTCGTATCCAGGGGGGGGGGATCAAATCTTTATCCACCTCTACAAACGTAACATAAATACATATAATCATTTTTTTTTTCAAACGTCTTGTAAAGGATTTTTTAACTCCTCCCCCTAGCAAAATTTTGGCTAAGGCCCTAATCACAGGTTTATGACACTTTTTCCACATGTTTTAGGAAGTCGTGACAGCAACACTAATTGCGGTACCTCCGGAATCGGTGTTCTCCGTCCCTAATTTCTGGGAATTTGCGCCAATGAAAAATTCAGTTTTGAAGATAACAATTTTGTCCCGGTTTTGAATAGAAACAGTAGTAAGGCCACAGGCCCTCTGAGCACGCGCATAGCCACTACTCTTTTCTTCTTTAGTAGTATAACAGCGTAGGGATTTTCGGCAGGTGTTTTACTAACCCAAACAAAGTTACCCTCTACTCCGATCGTCCTGATAGACACTACTCCCTTCTTCTTTAGTGTTTTACCGGTAGAGACTGCTGGTGTTTTAATAGGCCCTCAAAGATTTTTTATGAGCTTTTCCATAGCTACTATTGAAATCTTGCAAGTCTGACGGCACCCTGCATTGTCTTAGCCTGACAGTTACAAGCCAGGAAACCCCCTCTGCGCGTGTTTCACTGGTTTATTTTGAACTGTTAGATAACCGAGTTTCTGAACATTTTACACTGGAGATTCCACATCTGCACTGACGTCCTACCTGCACACATTCCCTTGGCTCTTTTCCAAAATTAGCACTACCAGCGTGTGATCTTGACAACAGCATGTGAATACGAAATAGGTGCAGTATTGAAAGTGACCAAGATCTCAATCATGGTTGATGAATCGACAGACATAATAACAACAAAATTTCTTGTAATAATTGTTCGTTATTATTCTCTGAAAGAACAGAAGACACTTCCAGTGTTTTTTCACTGCCAGATGCAATAGCTAAAGGGTTTAAAAATTGATTTGCATATAAATTCAGTAACAAAAAGAAATAGGACCACTAACAAACATTGCTGCCTTTGCTACGGAAAATACGAGTATCATTATCTCCAAGAGTTGTTATAAATGTTGAATCGGACCACTTTGGCGTTTATGCTGAATTTGAGATATTTACTCATAAGCGAGTAAATTCTGACTTGAGGAAAAGGTCTGTAGTTTTGGATAAAAATTCCCTTGTAAAACTAAATAAATATTAGGTTCAGGTTGATTGGAAGTCCCTGCTTAGAGAGGAAAATGATGCAAATAGTAAGTTTGCGATTTTTACGGTAGGTTATTGGAAAAGGCTAAGGAAGTGAGAGTTGTTTCGAATATGAAAGGGCGAAAACATAATAGAAAGGAACCATGGATAACACAAGATATTCTTCGGAAAATAAATTTAAGAGATAGATTATTTAAGTTACAAGTTTTAGAACCTACGGATGTGAACAAAAACAGTACCGCGTTTTTCGTAATGGTTGAAATAATTTTCTCCTTGGCTAAAAAAGGCATTTTAGCTAGAAATTTAATGAAGCTGAAGAAAAATCATTGAAGACCTGGAAAATAGTCCGTAGTGTTATAGGTCAGAGTCCTAACATACTGCCATCTAAAGTGATAGTAAATGACGCCGTAGCTACAGATGATTTTACGATTTGTAATGAGTTTCAAAATCATTTTATTTCAGTAGGTTCAAAAATAGCCAATACGATTTCCCCATTTCCGAGAGACTCACCTTTTGGATCCTTTTACCGCCCCCTATAGATGCATCGTTGCATCCTAAGTTGATTACCGTGGAAGAGATAAGGGATACTATGTATGCCACAAATAATAGTTCGTCTGGTAGTGACTTGATGAGTTTAAAAATTCTGAAATATATTTTCTATCTATATCTAGCATTCTAACATCATTAACAAATGATTGTTTCAGACAAGGCAAGTTTCCAGATTGTTTAAATTATGCAAGAGTGACACCGGCTTATAAAGGTGGTGACAGAAATGATCTTGGTAAGTATCGCCCGATATCAGTTTTGCCAGTTATTTCTTGTCTGATGGAAAAATGTTTAAGTTCTTGGTTAACTACATTTCTTGAGAAGTTTCTTCTTTTGAATAATAATCAGTTTAGATTCCAGAAGAATAGGAAGACGAAGTATGCATTGATATTTTGACAAGTATTACTAATATGGCTTTAGTCAAAGGACTGAAGGTTGGTGCAGTATTTCTATATCTATTGAAAGCTTTTGATACAGTTGACCATGGTCTACTCTTGGAAAAGTGTGAAGTTTATGGGATCCGAGGTAAAGTTCTTGATTTTCTACGGAGTGTCCAGAGTAACCGGTGTCATTTTGTAGACATGAATTGCTTAAAATCCGAATTGCGTCCAGTCAGTTGCGGCGTCCCACAGGGATCTGTTATTGGTCCAATTCTTTTCCATTTGTTTATTAATGATACGCCTAATTGTATCCATAATTGTTGTTTTAGCGTTGGTGACATGACTAAAAGTCTCCAGAATAAAACTGTGTCATTATTTGCGGATGACAGAGTGGCTATCAGTGCTGTAAAGACGGAAGAACTACTGACATCGTTGAAAGATAATGCGGATAGGTTACATTCTTGATTGAGGGTAAATAGACTTCAGATTAATCTCGGTAAGTCAAAATTTGTAATTTTTTCTTGATCTCCAGTGTTTTGTCCTTGGATTAATGAAATTGTTACACATTGCGGGACTCTAAGCGTGCTTTATTGATGAAGTATCAATAAAGGTTTATGGTTTATGGGGTTTATGTTGATGTGATTTTATCATTCAAATCTCATGTACAGTATATGAGTAAAATATTGTTTCGTAGCTTAAATATAGTGAGAAAACTTGATTCCCTGCTTATGTCCTACGCCTCCTTTATTTTTCCCTTGTCCATCCATATATTCTGTATTGTAGTAGCGTTTGGCTTGTTAAATTTGCTTCCGTTGTCTGGCCCATACGAGTCCTTCAAAACAGGGTTGGTTGGTGTACAACCCTGAGATTCGGTGCGGAGCATATACGAAATCTTTTTTACTAAGTGTAAATTTTAGTTTTTTTTTTTCGGTGGCGGGGGTTATAAGTAAATAATTTAGTAATTTATTCTGGCCTCTAGGGGTATGATTTTATCATTATTGTTGAATTTGCCTTTTGTAATGCTTGTGGTGCCGATTAGGTCGTACTATTGGTTAAAAAAACTCTTTGTCCTGTATTATTTTCTAATGTGTTTTTGTCACATCCTCAGAAAAGTTTTTTACTACTCGGGGTGGCTGATATTACTGTTTCTGATTTGGTCTAATAATAAATGTTTTTCTCTCTCTCTCATGCTAGGGTCTAAGAATGGCTTGGCAAAGTCTTTGAAGGATGTCCTTTCATGGCCAGCAACTTTCGGTTTTATCTGCCATTCGTCTACTCCTTGCTCATCTGCTGTGTCCGATGTCTCAGACCCGTGTGTTTTGCATTTCAGTCATGATATTTTTTAGGCTAATTCCGTTTAGCCCAAAACGGGAAATGGAATTTAGACAGTGTCAAGGATTTCTTGATACAGCTGAGAAGAGTCTGATTTACCCTAGCCAAACGAGATGGCTGGCAATAGAGAGTATGGCTTAATGTTTTCTAGAGCAATATTGGACAGTTAACCTTTATTTTCAGTCTTATCTTGCAGATAATATGCCATCGGCTAATGCCTATTACAACGCACTTTTTAAGTAACGATTTTAAATTACATTATGAAGCTGCTTGGAGGGAGCAATGTCAAATTTTATCAAAGTAAGTGATTTGGATGACACTAGCCCATCTGCTATAGACGTTACAAACCGTGATAATGTGCCTTAACTGAAAGTAAGGAGCGACATTAAAACTTAAAACGAACAGAAATTACCTCGTATATGAAAGGGGCTGCTCCCTTCTCAACGCCCTGCTCTTTACGGTACATTTTGACTCTTTCTCTCAACTCTACTTTTTAAAACAGTAAAAAAACTTTAGCATAAAGAGCGGGGCGTTGAGGAGGGAGCAGCCTCTTTCATATACGAAGTAATTTCTGTTCGTTGCAAGTTTTAATGTCGCTCCTTACTTTCAGTTGAAAAACTTTTTTTTAATTTAATTTCTGATGGTTTTTGAATTAATGCATGTTTTGATTTTGGCTTTCCGCAGATGAATAATTGGAAACGGAATTTGCATATTTATATTTTTAGCTAAATGGCTTTCTCATAGTTTTAATCGAATGATTTTGAGAAAAAAAAGGAGCGGGTGAGGAGGCCTAGATGCCCTGCAATTTTTGGTTCGTTAAAAAGACACCTAGAATTAATTTTTTACGAACGTTTTTATTAGTAAAAGATATGCGTAACTTACGAATTAGCTTACGTAACGAACTTCTATATTCACCTGTTTTTATTACGATGTTAGGGGGGTTCACCCCTCGTCAGTACCTCGCTCTTTACACCAAAGCTAAAATTTTGCCCCAATTCCTTAAGAATGATCCCTGAATCACAAAGGCCGTAGAATAAATAGTTGAAATTACTAAGAATACTTTAGCGTAAAGAGCAAGGTATTAGGAGGAGGTGAACCCCTCATATGCGTAATAATTTCTGTCCGTTTTAAATTTTTAATGCTGCTCCTTACTTTAGTTAAATAAACTTTTTCATATCTAATTTTTTATTGTTTTTTTTAAATAATGGTAGAAAATCCTGCCCTCCCTTCATGGAAATTTTCTTCCCCCATCAAATTCCTCCATGGAAATTTCCCCCAATATATCCCACTCTTCTCAACACCTCCCCCCTCAACAAAAACTCCCCCTGAAAATTTTTGTGCACTTCCCAATAACCATTACTATAGGTAAGCACTGGTCAGAGTTTGTAATTTGTAGCCCCTCCCACGGGGACTGTGGGGGAGTAATAAAGACATAGTTATAAGGTTTTTTGATACCGGTGACTTTGGGAAAATAATTTGCGTGGGAGGGGGCCTAGGTGCCCTCTGATTTTTTGGTCACTTAAAAAGCGCGCTAGAACTTTACATTTCTGTTAGAATTAGCCCTCTCGCAAGATTCTAGGACCACTGGGTCGATACGATCACGCCTGGGAAAAAAAACAACAAAACAAACAAAAAATACGCACGCATCCATGGTCTTTTGGCAAAAAAAAAAATACAAAATTCCACATTTTTACAGATAGGAGCTTGAAACTTCTACAGTAGGGTTCTCTGCGATGGTGTGATTTTTGTTAAGATTTTTAGACTTTTAAGGGGCGTGTCCCCCTATTTACTAAAATAAGGCAAATTTTCTCAGGCTCATCCGTTTTTTAGAGTTTTGTTTATTATTGAGCCGGGTCGCTCCTTACTACAGTTCGTTACCACGAACTATTTGAAAGACATTTTGCAGGAAAATTTGAAGCGTATATCAGTAACATGAAGGAAAATCTTCTACAGTAGGGTTCTCTGCGATGGTGTGATTTATGTTAAGATTTTTAGACTTTTAAGGGGCGTTTCCCCCTATTTACTAAAATAAGGCAAATTTTCTCAGGCTCATCCGTTTTTTAGAGTTTTGTTTATTATTGAGCCGGGTCGCTCCTTACTACAGTTCGTTACCACGAACTATTTGAAAGACATTTTGCAGGAAAATTTGAAGCGTACACCAGTAACATGAAGGAAAATCTTGACCACCAAATATTGAACGATATGCTTTTCAAATTGGTCGCTTTTTATAAAAAAATAAATTTGCAAGTGAAAGCACGCATCAATGCCGGTGATTCTCTTCTGAATCAGCTCAAATGTGTTAATCCGACTTAGCCCAAAACGGCAAATGGAATTTAGACAGTATCAAGCGTTTCTTGATACAGCTGAGCACTGTCTGATTTACCCTAGCAAAACAAGATGGTTGGTGATGGAGGGCATGGATGAGCGTCTTATAGAGTAACATGGGACAGCAGGCACGTACGTAGAATTTTTTTTCGGGGGGGGGCCAAAACCTTCGAAATAGCTTATATAAAGTAGCACTTTTTTTATTTACCTTAATTACCTTAATTCGCACTTCAGAGCGATAAGGTCCAATGGATTTAGTAATGCAAAAAGCACGTTTATCGGAAAATACAAATTAACTTTAATCTGTAGTATTGTAGCGGATGGGGGGAAGAAAACTGAAGCCTCAAAAGTACGTTTTAGGCTCAGGTTATGTCCATAGCGACCATAGAACCCGTGATTAATCTATCATATCCCACTGAAAGGGAAAGTTTAGGGTTAACAGTGCAATATGGGTGGTGTGCAGGGGGGTGGGTAGCTCTTCAATGGCAAACACGTAGATTTTAATGAAAAATGACAGTTTCCAAAATTGATCCATTAAAAGCTGTACTTTGTCCTGAAAAGGGGAGATAGACGCCCTAATATCAAGGATAATTCTATTTTGCTGTGGAAAGCAAACTCATAGTACAATTGCTAATTACTTCAAAGAGGGTAAAAAGTAAGACAGAAAATGGGTTAATAACTGGGCAGTGACTTGACCGAATAATTGCATGCTGTAAAATCCCCCAAAAAAGGCTTAGGTAGGTAGGTAGGTATGCGTTTACTTCATCAAATAAAAATTGCTAAAATTGCACTTACAATCAATAATATACTGCTCAATTTAGGGACCTAAAATGTCCCTGTTCAGCAGCAAAACTACAACAAATAAATGATAACTATTCATTCAAAATCAAAGAAATACGCAAAAAAAAAAAAAAAAAAAAAAAAAAAAAAAACAGCCATCTCTCATCATAAAAAAAGAAAAAAAATTAAACAATATAATTTATAATTTATTCAAAAAATAATTTTTTATTCTTACTTTAAATAACATAAGATTTTCAGAACACCTAACACTCTCTGGAATTGAGTTCCAAATAACAACACCTACATGTTTAATCATAAACCCAGATCGCGTTGTATGCCTGATTTCACACGTCAGCTGATCAGAGCTCCTAGTAGAATAATCGTGATAATTTGAATTATATCGATAGAAACTTCTAAAATATTGAGGAGACAATCCATTTAAAACCTGGTATATAAAAATTAAAATCTGTTGAGACTTAATAAAATCAATATTCAAAATATCTAAATCTCTAAAACTATCTCTAGTACTACCACACGCAAGATACTCACCAAAACTTCTAATTGCCTTATTCTGCATAATCTGGACCCTTTTTACATGACTAGAAAAATTACTTGCATACAGTGAACAACCATACACTAAATAAGGATGGACAATTGAATAATAAATTGCTTTCAGGACATGTAGAGGAAAAAAATTATGAAATCTTCTTAAAATACCGAGTCCGCGAGCCAATTTTGAAGATAAAACTTTGCAATGATGAATCCAACTAAAATTTATATCAAAATAAAATCCTAGATATCTACATTAAAAAACCTGACTAATGGAAACACCTTGTAAAAGAATACTATGACAGTTATTTACAACTTTACCAATACGACTAAATATCATATAATTAGTCTTCTCAGTATTCACTGCAAGAAAACTATGCTTTGTGAACTGAGATAAATTCTCCAAAGCTACATTAGTTATCTCTATAAGATCTTCGACAGATTCCCCAATCACTGTAAGCGCTGTGTCATCTGCGAATGATGTAACTACGGCGCCAGGAATGTAAAAACGGATTGTATCCACGTATATAAGAAACAGTAAAGGTCCTAATACCGAACCTTGGGGCACTCCACAATTCACATTGAAGGGTTTCCCTTCCACATCATCTATCATAACTTTGATGGACCTACCATACAAGTAAGACCTAAACCAATCCAAACACTTCTCACGGACTCCCAAACAAGCTAGCCTACTTAATAAAAGATTAAAATCAACGGTATCAAACCTAACCTAACGATTTTAAATTACATTATGAAGCTGCTTGAAGGGAGCAATGTCAAATTTTATCAAAGTAAGTGATTTGGATGACACTAGCCCATCTGTTATAGACGTTACAAACCGTGATAATGTGCCTTAACTGAAAGTAAGGAGCGACATTAAAACTTAAAACGAACAAAAATTACTTCGTATATGAAAGGGGCTGCTCCCTTCTCAACGCCCCGCTCTTTACGGTACATTTTGACTCTTTCTCTCAACTCTACTTTTTAAAACAGTAAAAAAACTTTAGCGTAAAGAGCGGGGCGTTGAGGAGGGAGCAGCCTCTTTCATATACGAAGTAATTTCTGTTCGTTGCAAGTTTTAATGTCGCTCCTTACTTTCAGTTAAAAAACTTTTTTTTAATTTAATTTCTGATGATTTTTTAATTAATGCATGCTTTGATTTTGGCTTTCCGCATATGAATAATTGGAAACGAAATTTGCATATTTATATTTTTAGCTAAATGGCTTTCTCATAGTTTTAATCGAATGATTTTGAGAAAAAAAAGGAGCGGGTGAGGAGGCCTAGATGCCCTGCAATTTTTGGTTCGTTAAAAAGACAACTAGAATTAATTTTTTACGAACGTTTTTATTAGTAAAAGATATGCGTAACTTACGAATTAGCTTACGTAACGAACTTCTATATTCACCTGTTTTTATTACGATGTTAGGGGGGTTCACCCCTCGTCAGTACCTCGCTCTTTGCACCAAAGCTAAAATTTTGTCCCAATTCCATAAGAATGATCCCTGAATCACAAAGGCCGTAGAATAAATAGTTGAAATTACTAAGAATACTTTAGCGTAAAGAGCAAGGTATTAGGAGGAGGTGAACCCCTCATATGCGTAATAATTTCTGTCCGTTTTAAATTTTTAATGCTGCTCCTTACTTTAGTTAAATAAACTTTTTCATATCTAATTTTTTATTGTTTTTTTTAAATAATGGTAGAAAATCCTGCCCTCCCTTCATGGAAATTTTCTTCCCCCGTCAAATTCCTCCATGGAAATTTTCCCCAATATATCTCACTCTTCTCAACACCTCCCCCCTCAACAAAAAATCCCCCTGAAAATTTTTGTGCACTTCCCAATAACCATTACTATAGGTAAGCACTGGTCAGAGTTTGAAATTTGTAGCCCCTCCCACGGGGACTGTGGGGGAGTAATAAAGACATAGTTATAAGGTTTTTTGATACCGGTGACTTTGGGAAAATGATTTGCGTGGGAGGGGGCATAGGTGCCACTTAAAAAGCGTGCTAGAACTTTACATTTCTGTTAGAATTAGCCCTCTCGCAAGATTCTAGGACCACTGGGTCGATACGATCACGCCTGGGAAAAAAACAACAAAACAAACAAAAAATACGCACGCATCCGTGGTCTTTTGGCAAAAAAATTACAAAATTCCACATTTTTACAGATAGGAGCTTGAAACTTCTACAGTAGGGTTCTCTGCGATGGTGTGATTTTTGTTAAGATTTTTAGACTTTTAAGGGGCGTGTCCCCCTATTTACTAAAATAAGGCAAATTTTCTCAGGCTCATCTGTTTTTTAGAGTTTTGTTTATTATTGAGCCGGGTCGCTCCTTACTACAGTTCGTTACCACGAACTATTTGAAAGACATTTTGCAGGAAAATTTGAAGCGTATATCAGTAACATGAAGGAAAATCTTCTACAGTAGGGTTCTCTGCGATGGTGTGATTTATGTTAAGATTTTTAGACTTTTAAGGGGCGTTTCCCCCTATTTACTAAAATAAGGCAAATTTTCTCAGGCTCATCCGTTTTTTAGAGTTTTGTTTATTATTGAGCCGGGTCGCTCCTTACTACAGTTCGTTACCACGAACTATTTGAAAGACATTTTGCAGGAAAATTTGAAGCGTATATCAGTAACATGAAGGATAATCTTGACCACCAAATATTGAACGATATGCTATTCAAATTGGTCGCTTTCTATAAAATAAATTTGCAAGTTAAATCACACATCAATGCCGGTGATCCTCTTCTGAATCAGCTCAAATGTGTTAATCCGACTTAGCCCAAAACGCAAATGGAGCTTAGACAGTATCAAGCATTTCTTGATACAGCTGAGCACTGTCTGATTTACCCTAGCAAAACAAGATGGTTGGTGATAGAGGGCATGGCTGAGTGTTTTCTGGAGTAACATGGGACAGCAGGCACGTACGCAGGAATTTTTTTCGGGGGGGGGGGGGGCAAAACCTTCGAAATAGCAGATATAAAGTAGCGCTTTTTTTATTTACCTTAATTACCTTAATTCGCACTTCAGAGCGATAAGGTCCAATGGATTTAGTAATGCAAAAAGCACGTATATCGGAAAATACAAATTAACTTTAATCTGTAGTATTGTAGCGGATGGGGGGAAGAAAACTGAAGCCTCAAAAGTACGTTTTAGGCTAAGGTTATGTCCATAGCGACCATAGAACCCGTGATTAATCTATCATATCCCACTGAAAGGGAAAGTTTAGGGTTAACATTGCAATATGGGTGGTGTGCAGGGGGGTGGGTAGCTCTTCAATGGCAAACACGTAGATTTTAATGAAAAATGACAGTTTCCAAAATTGATCCATTAAAAGCTGTACTTTGTCCTGAAAAGGGGAGATAGACGCCCTAATATCAAGGATAATTCTATTTTGCTGTGGAAAGCAAACTCATAGTACAATTGCTAATTACTTCAAAGAGGGAAAAAGTTAGACAGAAAATGGGTTAATAACTGGGCAGTGACTTGACCGAATAATTGCATGCTGTAAAATCCCCCAAAAAAGGCTTAGGTAGGTAGGTAGGTATGCGTTTACTTCATCAAATAAAAATTGCTAAAATTGCACTTACAATCAATAATATACTGCTCAATTTAGGGACCTAAAATGTCCCTGTTCAGCAGCAAAACTACAACAAATAAATGATAACTATTCATTCAAAATCAAAGAAATACGCAAAAAAAAAAAAAAAAAAAAAAAAACAGCCATCTCTCATCATAAAAAAAGAAAAAAAATTAAACAATATAATTTATAATTTATTCAAAAAATAATTTTTTATTCTTACTTTAAATAACATAAGATTTTCAGAACACCTAACACTCTCTGGAATTGAGTTCCAAATAACAACACCTACATGTTTAATCATAAACCCAGATCGCGTTGTATGCCTGATTTCACACGTCAGCTGATCAGAGCTCCTAGTAGAATAATCGTGATAATTTGAATTATATCGATAGAAACTTCTAAAATATTGAGGAGACAATCCATTTAAAACCTGGTATATAAAAATTAAAATCTGTTGAGACTTAATAAAATCAATATTCAAAATATCTAAATCTCTAAAACTATCTCTAGTACTACCACACGCAAGATACTCACCAAAACTTCTAATTGCCTTATTCTGCATAATCTGGACCCTTTTTACATGACTAGAAAAATTACTTGCATACAGTGAACAACCATACACTAAATAAGGATGGACAATTGAATAATAAATTGCTTTCAGGACATGTAGAGGAAAAAAATTATGAAATCTTCTTAAAATACCGAGTCCGCGAGCCAATTTTGAAGATAAAACTTTGCAATGATGAATCCAACTAAAATTTATATCAAAATAAAATCCTAGATATCTACATTAAAAAACCTGACTAATGGAAACACCTTGTAAAAGAATACTATGACAGTTATTTACAACTTTACCAATACGACTAAATATCATATAATTAGTCTTCTCAGTATTCACTGCAAGAAAACTATGCTTTGTGAACTGAGATAAATTCTCCAAAGCTACATTAGTTATCTCTATAAGATCTTCGACAGATTCCCCAATCACTGTAAGCGCTGTGTCATCTGCGAATGATGTAACTACGGCGCCAGGAATGTAAAAACGGATTGTATCCACGTATATAAGAAACAGTAAAGGTCCTAATACCGAACCTTGGGGCACTCCACAATTCACATTGAAGGGTTTCCCTTCCACATCATCTATCATAACTTTGATGGACCTACCATACAAGTAAGACCTAAACCAATCCAAACACTTCTCACGGACTCCCAAACAAGCTAGCCTACTTAATAAAAGATTAAAATCAACGGTATCAAATGCTGTTTTAAAATCTATGAACACAGTAAGAGGGATAAGATTCCTTTCTAGGGCACTATTAACGCACTCCATTATATGGTATGCCGCATGAACAGTTGAATTTTTAGTTCTGAAACCGAACTGTGACTCACTTAATATTCCGAGCTTGTCTAAATATTCATACAGCTGTCGATGTACTATTTTCTCGTATATCTTTGAGAATAGTGGTAACAAGCTTATAGGTCGATAGTTCGTCATATCTTGCTTATTGCCTGATTTGAACAGTGGTAGGACCTTTGCTTGGTTAAGCGCTTCAGGGAATTGGCCGACTTCAAGTGACAAGTTAACGAGGTAGAGAAGACATGGTAGTAGATACACTGAAACTACTTTGAATGCTTTCAGATTCAAACCGTCAATACCAGCAGCATTTGACTTTAAATTCTTCACAATTTTTGTTAATTCGTCAATTGACGCTTTTTCAAATTGAAATTTATGATGCTCACCTCGATTATCTTCAAAGAGCGTGTCACTTTTCGCTGGGTCTCCGTGAGAAGTGTCTTCCCTGATTCTACTTCCATACCAAACTCTTCAGCAATCTGCTGCTTATCAGTCACTGTAACACCCTCGACAGTGATAGCATTTATGAGGCCATAATGTTTACCTGTGCCTTTAATCAAGCCGTTAATGGTCTGCCAAGTGCCCCGCATATCACCTTTTTGTTCATTAAATTTTTCGATGTAATATTTTCTTTTTTTTAGAACGTCTTAACTTATTCACTAAATTTCGTTGACGAATATATTCATTTTTACTTTCTTCAGATGAGTCATTTAAACTTTTAAAGAAGCAAGCGTTACAAGCATTTATAGCTTCAACAACTTCATCATCAATCCAGGGTTTTCGGGAGATATCTCGTTCTTTTTTCCTAGTAAGTTTCAAGGGACAAGCAGACTCAAATATCGGAGTAATTATCCCAAGAAAGTTGTTGAGGGCACGCGAGGGATCCGGTTCTTCATACACTTTCTCCCACGATATTACACTTATTTGTTCACTGAACTCATGTAAATTTGGCGGCCGAAGATCTCTTATAACTTTACGCCTAGACTTTTCGTAAGTCAGGCTCCGTTGCTTTATCGTACATGAAACAGGAAGATGATCAGATCCCGGATGGATCATGATATCACAATAAGAATCAGGAACTAAATTTGAAGGGAGAAACACATTATCATTAAGAGTAGCAGAATGTTCAGTTATTCTAGAAGGAAGGCGATTCATTGGAAAATAACCATGCGATAACATCAAGTAAAAAAACTCAAAATTATAGCTATTCAAACATAACAAATCAAAATTAAAATCACCCATGATTATGCATTCATTTTTTACAGACAGAAGTTTACATAAATAATCATCAAATAAATCAAGGAACTCAACCGAGGGAGTGCTAGGTGGTTTATAAACCAAACAAATTACTCTTTTTATTCTCAACAAATACAATTTCCACAGAAAAAATTTCCACCTTCCCTTCAATCCAAAGGCATGAGTCATCCCTTTCTTCAAATTTTATTCCATTTTTCAACAAAAAAGACAAACCTCCTTGTCTCATCCGATTTCTAACCTTCGAAATCATTTGGTAACCTGGAAAAATGTAAGACGAGAGACAGCTGTCCATAGATAAAAACGCTTCACAAATACCTAATACATCAATACTACTATTCATAGCAGACAAAAAATTTTCAATATCCTCAGACGATGACGTAACATGGCAATTCCATTCAGACACACGAAAACTCTTATTTTCTTTCCGTATTGGAAATTCAAATGATACATACTGACTTTTTCTTACTGGCTCAGGGCATTTTACAACACTATCTTGAGCAATTTTACACTCTAAAATTTCATTAACATCTAAAGCATTATTTTCTAATTCATCCAACCGATCCTTCTGGTGTAACGGCAAAACTAATTATCAAGAAATAAGAACAATATAAACTGTACTGATTCCTATTGAAAAAAAAAAATCTAAGCGACATCTTGCAACGACCATAGGCGACGGGGGAAAGCATCACTCGCAAGGCGTATATAAATTCGGCCTTGATCAGACCACACTTGTTTATTACCGTATTTTTCACGTGCTAGGTTCAGAATATCCCGTCTCTGCTTTGTTAAATTTTCTGATACAAATATACCAGTGCGGACTTGTTTTGACTTAAGCTTAAAAACTTTTTGGGCAATTTCTTTCGACCTGAATTTGACTAGGACCGGAGCTATGGCATCTTGACGAGTTGTAGAACTGTTTATTTTAAATCTTCTCACTTCCACAATACCACCATCAGACAAATCACCATCAGGCTTCACACATGTATCTAGATTCTTAATAAATGTCCGACTTTTGCCCGAAATCCCAAGAAACCATGGAGATATTATACATTCTAAAAAATTTCGGGGGGGGGGGGGGCGGACCCGAAGCTCCTCCTCCCCCCTACGTACGTGCCAGTGGGACAGTTAACCTTTATTTTCAATCTTATCTTGCAGATAAGACACCATCATTGTATTTATTGCTTTGATGCACTGTAGATTTTCTGCAAAATTTAAATTTTGAAGAAGATTTGCTCAAGACAGAGTGGAAAATGTTTCCGCCATGTTGATGATGAAATCAGAAAAAACGCCAAGCTTTAACCTCCGCAGTTTTGGTTCTTCTTAGGGGTTTGTTAGGACGGTGGTGGAAATTCTTTGGTCTTGACCCTTCCCGGGTTCATGGAAGTATTGATGTCCCTATTCTATTACAGCGCCTCAGCAGAAAGATAGTTTTCTCTGCTGAAGCTCATTAAAAGCCCCAGGCTTCATATCCAAGAAAAAAACAAAAACTTAAAACAAATAGAGTTTTAGCCCATATATGCAGGGGGCTACTTCTTCATCAACCCCTCCCTCTTTACACTCAACTTTGAAACCTTATCAAATTTGAATTTTGAAGAACATTTGCTCAACACAGAGTGGAAAATGTTTCCGCCATGTTGATGAGGAAATCCCTCCCCATCCCTCTGCGACCACTGGAACCGAAGATCGCTTAACATTGTCGTGGTTCGCCTCTTTAAAGAGGCACGAGTGTGCCTCCTTGATAAGCTCTTTCAGCGTACCGTTTAATTTTATTCAGCCGATATCTATACTCTTTGAAAGTCAGGAGTTTCTCATTCGTGGGGTCTTTTAAATAATCTTTATACAGTCTATTCTTCATTTTTACAGAAACAAGGATACCAGTCGTCATCCATACTTTCCGAAGTTTTTTTTTTCTTTTTAACTTTCTTTAAGGGACAACATTTATCAAACTCAGCTAAAAATATATCCATAAACAAATTATAAGCCTTTTCTGCACATTTCCATTTGAAAACTTCCGAAAAATCAACACGATCCAAATTTACAGCTAGATTTTTCAAACTATTTTCTGATAAATCTCGATGTTTAATCTCATCTTTTGGTGGTCTCCCCTTTAAACTTTCAATTTTACTCATCAACATAAGGTGGTCTGATCCATCAATAACAAGTACATCGGCCATGCAACCATTCAATAACTGCCCATCAACAAATATATTATCTACTAGCTATTGGTGTGGCGCTTCGCGCCACACCAACATCTAGTTGGTGGGGGCGCTTTACCCCCCCCCCCCCCAAGCCCCCCTCCCCCCCCCCCCGCGC
Source organism: Artemia franciscana (assembly GCF_032884065.1). Lineage (NCBI taxonomy): Eukaryota > Metazoa > Arthropoda > Branchiopoda > Anostraca > Artemiidae > Artemia > Artemia franciscana. The sequence goes on along the minus strand of NC_088879.1, from coordinate 2,670,754 downwards.
AAATGCTAGTCCTCTAATTTCGAATCCTCCAGGCATATCGGATAATTAGAAAAATGTTACCTTTTAATTGCCTTTCTTATTTATAGACGTGGCAGCCTTCGTCTGTTTCTCATTAAATTATCCAGAAAAAGTATCCAAAAAAGATTTTATTTCTTCGGTACTGAGTAATTAGATCTTTTACAAAACGTATCAGTTAACTCTATTGCATAACACTTAAACCACTATTCAAAATGTAATCCTTTTTCAACACTGGTCTTAACTGGACGAAGTCTGAATGAATACTGACTTCCATTTCATTTTTAAGCATTGATACAGCTAGAGGAAAGTTATTGATAAAAATAACTTTCTTTGTTTTTACTTTTCTAAAACAAGGGAATTTAGGTGGTGAAAATTGTTTCAAGGTAAGTCAATATATTTATTTTAATGGAATATACAGGTTTTCAAGCACAGCACATAAAAAAAAACACAGCATCCTATACCCCCCCCAAGACTCTATAGTGGTGAAAGAATATGGTAGGAAAAAAAAATACTAAAGAGGAAAATGAAAATGGAAAAATACTAAAGAGGAAAATGAAAATGGAAAAAATACTAAAGAGGAAAATGAAAATGGAAAAATACTAAAGAGGAAAAAAAACGCAGCTGGGTTGACCTCGGTTAAGTTAAAACTGTTTGTTTTTTGTTTTTTTTTTAGCTGATTCGCAAACCAATAATTCTACGTAAGCCTGGGAGAGGGGGCTGGACAATCTTCAAAAGTTTATATGCCTGAAAACAAAAGGATTACAATTATCACCAAATACTCTGTAGTAAGTGAAAATACAGTGAATATACAACCCATATATGAAGGGTTGCCACCACCAATACCTCAATACCTCTCTCTTTACGCTAAAGTTTGACTGTTTGACCTAATACTTTAAGTGCGGCTACTGAAACACGGGGTCTGCTTTCTAAAGGTGCTAACAGCCTTAGCGCAAAGAGCAAGGTATAGAGGAGACGAATCTTCCAATACGGAATAAATCTGTCAAAATTAATATGCAAATCTCGTTTTAATTTTCATGTACGGTGAGTGTAATTCGAACCAGGATTAGTTGAAAAACGTTCAGGAAGTTAAATAAAAAATACAAGTTTTTTTAACTGAAAGTAAAGTTCCACGTTTAAACTTAAAACGAACAAAAATTATTCCCTATATGAAAGGAGCTGTCTCCTCCTCAAGGTCTCGCTCTTTATGCTAAAGTTTGACGCTTTGTCACAACTGTAATTTTGAAGACAATAAAAATCTTTAGCGTAAAGGACAGGACGTTGAGGAGGGGACGACCCCTTTCATATTCAATATAATTTCTGTTCTTTACTTTAAATTTTAACTTTAACTGATGCCAAAGGCACAAACTTTGTGAATTCCTTCTTTTCTGGTACTGTGATACAAAATACTCTTAAATCTCCGGTAGGTAAGTACATTTAAAAAAAAAAAATCCTTTTTGTCTTCAAAGCCTAAGAATCTGCAAAATCTGGAAATAAAAACTGAAATGGAAACTGTAATTAGTTCTGTGAACAAAATCCGTAAGAATATGGCATTTTAAAATATTTTGGCATGGAAAAGGCTTCTTTTTGTTCTGAAGACTAGTAGCGCGTATAAATTCACTGTAGGAAGCATTAATTCACTTAAAAATAGGTAAAATTATGCATCGGTATAATACAAAAATGCAGAGGCATAAAAGTTACTTAACACATATGGACCTATTTGGCACACTAAGATGTGACACAGTCGATTCTCCTTTTGGTGATTTTTTGGTGATTGATTCTTTGAGAAAATCATGATTATTTGTTGTGTTCAGTGGCAACCCTGGCCATAGCCGTAAATTAAACCGGGCAAGAGGGGGCTTTACAAAAGAAAATTTTAATTTTGTTTATGTACATTTTTATTATGTTTTTACGAGTCGGATAAAAATTATATTTGGGGTAGGCAACACCCCTTCCCCTGGATACGGCCTTATCTATGGCCACTTTTAGAGCCTGTTACTTATCAAAAGTTTTCGTTTGGTAAGTAACATTAAACCTGGTATTTCGTATATATTTGAAATCAGCACAACCATCCAATTCTTTAGTGTATTTATTGTTATAAAAATTTCTTTCTTTTGTGAGTTTCGGTTACTATTGGGCTGACTCGTTCCTTACAATTGAACAGTTTGACTTTGCTATACAGAAAACTAGATATTACTAATAATTAAACGGATTGCTTCAAAAACCACCAATTACCGTCCCAAATTTTGTTTGGAACGTTAAGCAATTATGTGTTATGGTATCAATGCGCAAGTGGGGCTATTAAGAAGGAAATAAAATTCTGAAAACAACAACATGATAAAATCCTCAAAACAAATGTATATAAATAAGTTTTTAATATGGTTTTTGCAGATTTTTGTATCCCCTCCACTCCGTACAAAAAATTTTGGCTACGGCCCTGATCAATTGTATTATCACTGTATTTTTTCTGTCTTGTTTTTCTGCCATTGAATATTTGGTCATTATTTAGGTTTTAGCATGCGTCTAAGTCCTCTCCGCTCTTGCAAGTCAGAGGCTAGCTAGAGGCTAGTATTAAGGCGTTTTCATAGGCTTTCCATTCAGACTCCGATGGCAAATTCCAATGCTGAGGCTAAAGCTGTTCTTGAGGACTTTATCTGCTGGTTTGTAGACTGACTTGGATTGCTAATAAGGCATTTTCAACGAGGATCCAAAAGTCAAAGTCCAAGGGCTCAGAAAGAAATAAAAATCAAGGGATACAAAATAAAAAATCAGAATTGCTATCTAGCAGGCCATTAAAGAATTGTATCAAGTTTGATTAGATAGCACTAATTCTCCGTCTGGTGCAGTAGTCGTGCTGTATGACCTTTCCAGCTTTTCTCACCTTCAACACTCGCGACAGCGCAAATGAAAAAGATATGGGTTATGAAAAATTTGGTGATAAAAAGTCCGTTTTTTTAAGCAATCGGCCGTGTTTGTTTTAAAGAAAACCTGTAGTTGCTCGTTGGTTTTGAAGGATTCGCTTGTTTGAAGAGTAAGAATTTAAAATATCAGACCAAATGAGTTTGTTTACTATTATTCAAGGGTACAGGCTTCTCCATGACCCAGGAGACATTCAGTACAAAAAGAAAAAATGGAACGTTTGCTGGACCCTTTTTAGGCTTGGTCCCAGGATTTTACCCTATCCATCCGCTTTCCGTCTCTGGGCCATTTGACTTTGGCCTGTAAATGCCCAGCCCAAACATATAATTAAGACAAGTCAGTCTAAAGTCTAGTCGAAAAATCCTCAAGAAAAGTATGAGCCTCAGCTTTGGATTAAATTCTTAGCAAAAGCACTGCTTGAAACCTAGGTAAAAGATTTCTGAAAGCACTTTTTCAGCAAGCTCGTCATCCGAAGAGGTACCCTAAGGTGTGCAAAAACGACACTAATAACCTTCTGGTAAATGCCAGAAAAACAATGAAACTTTGTCCGATGACAGATAAAAACGATGAAACTATTTCAAATGGAAGAAAAAACATAGTTTAATTTTTGCTTTGCTGCGGAGCTTAGTGTTAGATCGAACAAGCTATGCTTAAAAAGAGCTGAGCAATTGACCTTTGAATCCCCAAGAGAAAACACCTTGCAAACTATTCAGGTCAGTCTAACTACCCAAGGAGGGATCTAGACCTTTCAGAACCCGTGACAAGAATGATATTTGGTGCCCCTCAGAGTTCACAGTTTATCTATTTATCAATAAATTTATATTAAACACTTCAACTTAGTCTCCCCCGTAAGGCTCTAGGGCCAGGAAAAAACAAAGGAGATACAAATATATATAATAAATATTTTTAAAATAATGTATTCATGTCACCAACCTAAACAATCCCAAAAGCATACAAGTTTGCCATTCGTTTGACGTTTCAAGTGTGACAAGTTTGGATTTCAACCAAAGATTTTTTCTTTTCATTCGGGTCTTTTCATTTCTGGGAGCATAGCTATTGGACGCTTTGACTGTTTTGAACAAAGTGTCTGCTTCAAAATATTCATCAGATGTCTTCATGAGTTAGGGGGGTTAGGTAACTAAAAAGAGCGTGGGGGCATTGCTCTCCTCCAATCTCTTTCAACTCTTGAAAAGAACACTAGAACTTCTAATTTCCATTTAGCCTGTTCGAATGCATTATATAATAAAAATTGAAACGGTAAAAAGCTATTGAGAAATAATATGACTTCAGGTATTGAATTTTTGAAACATGGAGTTAGAGGTGGAAATTATAAATTTTATTTGGGATAAATGGTAAGAAAAAAATCAGAAAAAAATGATTAAACTTTTATAAGAGTGGTGGAAAGAGTGAAAGTATTAGTTCCATAGGGTTTTCAATTGATTTTCGCATGAAACTGAATACTTATTGCGATTTTCAGAATCCATTATTTGTGATTAAAGGGAGCTCCCTTTTCGAAAGGGAGATCGACAACTAGGAGTTTTGTCTACTTGTTTGTATAAACTAGGAATTTCTAACATTTTGTCTTAAGAAGCACAGGAAAGACATCGGGAGAATACAGAATCAAATGGGGAGAAAAACTTCCCCGGACTTAGACTATGCTGATGATTTAAGCTTCTTAGGTGACAGTGTAAGCAAAATGAATGAATTTTTAAAGGTATTGCGAGTTCTGGGTGCTAGAAAAGGTTTCAAAATTGATGCTAAGAAGACTAAGTCACTAAGGCTAGGAATAAAAAAAGATGAAAAGGTGGTGTAGGGTAACAAAAAAATTGATCAGGCGGACAAATTCACTTATCTTAGTAGTATCAAACAGTTCGTGGTAACGAGCTGTAAGTAAGAGCGACTCGCCTCAACAGTAACTGAAACTCTAAAAAACAGAATTTTAGTATTAGTAGATACATCGAAAGAATAATTTTATTATGCTGATTTCAAATATATAAGATTCGTGAAGCTTAGTGTTATCTATCAAAGTTTACGAGCCTCAGAATATTTGCCTCATTTTTGAAATTGGGGGAAGCAGCTCCTAAAATTCATAGAATCTTAATAAATGTCACGCCATCATATTCAGTGTACCAGAGAAATCTACAGTATAAGTTTTAAGCATCCATAGACAAAAATGTAGAAATTTGCTATTTTTGTCAGAAGATAGATCACGGATGCGTGTTTATTTGCTTTTTTGTTCTTTCCAGGTTGATCGCACTGAAATAATGGCCCTAAAAGATCAGGAGAGGGTGCATTCGAACAGAAATTAAAAGTTTTAGTGTGTTTTTTCATTGACCAAAAATATTGGAGGGCAACTGGGCTTCTCCCGTGCCCATTTTCCCCCAAAGGTATCTGATCAAAATTTTTAGATAGCCATTTTGTTCACTATAGTTGAAATATCAAATAGCTATACCTTTAGGTGTAAAATGAACCCCCCACAGTCCATGGGGAGATGCCTGTAAGCTATGAAATTTGCCCATTGTTAATATTTGTTAGTATTTGTTATATAGTCATTTGCGTACGGAAGGGGGGCAGGGGGAAGATGTCCCCTATAGCTTCAAATCTACACTAAATATGGCTGAAAAAGCAGATGGTTGAAAAAGCAGTGGAAAAAAGTTAGATGGCTAAAAAGTAGTTGATAAAAGGTAGATGGTTGAAAAAGCTGGAAATAAATAGCTGGAATGACAGAATAAAAGTCAAACAAGATTATCCTTAATGACTTGGAAAGATCTAGCTCTAACCCAGGATAAATACTGAAGTTCATTGATAATTTGTTATTTTTGGTGATTTGTTATTGATAAGGATTTCATAGGTATGGTAGAACTTGTTGCCTTGCTGACAATGCAAGGTTTTGTGAACTGCTAATATAATTCAGTCCCTTCGCCCTTCATCACAGAATCAGCTTCCCCCCTAGAACATAAGCTCTCTATTTTAAGAAAAAGCTGTATTTTATAGAAGCTTCTATTTTAGAAGAAGCTCTTTATTTGTTATTGGGAAGTATACAGACATTTTCGTGGGGGGGGGGGGGCGGGGTGCTTGGGTTGGATTCTCATGGGGAGAATCTTCCTTGGGGGATTTCTTGCGGACGAATTTTCCAAGGGAAATGTTACGCTTGGGGAATTTGACACAATTACTATGCAAAATTATATTAAATGTCTTACATTCTCTTTGCCAAATTTTACACGGGAAGACATTCCGGGGATATTTTCCGCGTGTTTTGTTTTCCAGGAAATAATTTCCACAGAAGGGGACATTTCTTGAGTGATGGAGGAAATGACTAGAGATTAAAGCCTTACTCAAATGAAAGAATGCTAAGGAGAAATTTTCAGGCTGAATTGTTCGCAAGCAATTTTACGGGGTGGGAGGATTTTCGGTGATGATGGAACAGCCTAGAGGAGATATGACGGGGTTGTACTTTACATTGGATGAAATTTCCACGGGGGAGTTTTTTGTTAGGAGTGGGGTATCTTTCATGGAGGGTGAGCCAGGCTTATTGGCATTATTTGAAAAGCGATCAAAAATCAAATAAGAAGAATCTTCACAGCTCCCTACCGTATTTACTAATATATATATTTTTTTAATAATTTTTAATTGAAAGTAAAGAGCAACATTAAAACTTAAAGTGAATCAAAATTATTCCATATATGAAGGGTTGCCACACCCCCCTCAATACCTCTCTCTTTACGCTAAAGTTTGACTGTTTGACCTAATTTTTTAAGTGCGGCTACTGAAACACGGGGTCTACTTTCTAAAGGTGCTAACAGCCTTAGCGGAAAGAGCAAGGTATTGAGGAGGAGACGAATCTTCCAATCTATATATATAAAAATAAGTTGTTTGTCTGTGGGTCTGTCGAATGACGTCATGTCATCATGTCGTCATGAAGTTAGTTGTCGTCATGTTTGTTATGACGATGACGTCATTAAAAGTATTTAAGAAAATCGTTCAAAGACAAATTTTTAATTGTAAGAAGATCGTGGACGGAAAATGTTTAATTGTAAAATGACTGAAGAACCTACAATGGCAACAGCCGAGGAAGCTGCTCAAAGAGTCTATGCCAAAAAACTTGCGGCTGATAGAGAAAGTAAGAAAAGAAAGCGTGTCGAGGAATCACAAGAACAGCAAGAAAACAGGCTTGCGGCTAAAGAACGCAAAACCGCGCAGTTAGATGAAAATCCACCTGGACAGCGAGAGTCAAAACATATCAAAACTGAAAATGATAGCAATGATGATTGGGTTTGGGATTTTGACTTGGATAAGGTCATCAATGCCTACCAGATTTTAGTTAAAAAAAACAAAGTTTCGGCGATATGTATTTCATAGTGACGCTGAAAAATAAAGAAGAAAAAGAAAACTGAAAAAAGAAAAAAGGTAAAAAACTAAAAAAAAAACTAAAAAGAAAAAACACTCAAAGAGAAATTACAGACCGTGACACAAATGACGACCGGGACAGAGGGAATATAAATGACGACCGGGACACTCAAAGAGAAATTACAGACTGGGATACCGGGACACAAATGACGACCGGGACACAGGGAATATAAATGACGACCAGGACAGAGGTATTTAAGAATATCGTTCAAAGACAAATTTTTAATTGTAAGAAGATCGTTGAAAGAGAAATTTCTAATTGTAAAATGACTGAAGAGCCTACAATGGCAACACCCGAGGAAGCTGCTCAAAATGAATGTATTCAAGCCGAAGTAGCTGAGTTTGTAAAGCGTTGTGTTTCAGGTTCTAGGTCCGAGAGGCTCCAAGTTTGAACCTTGGCTTTGGCATTAATACAAAAGAAGAAAAAAGAAAAAAAACTTAAAACTAATAAAAAACTAAAAACTGAAAAAGAAAAAAAACTAAAAAGAGGAAAAAAACTGAAAAATAAAGGAGAAAAGGAAAACTAAAAGCCGGGACACAGGGAATATAAATGACGACCGGGACACTCAAAGAGAAATTACAGACTGGGACACTGGGACACAAATAACGACCGGGAGATATAAATGACGACCGGGACACTCAAAGATAAATTACAGACCGGGACACAAATGACGACCGGGACACAGGGAATATAAATGACGAACGGGACGCTCAAAGAGAAATTACAGACTGGGACACTGGGACACAAATGACGACCAGGATACTGGAATATAAATGACGACCGGGACACAGGGAATGTTCGATTAGCAATCACCATCAACAAAGCTCAAGGGCAATCATTAGAATAATGAGGAATAGATCTGAATACGGATTGTTTTTCCCATGGACAATTATATGTTGCATGTTCAAGAGTCGGTAAACCTGACAATCTATTTATATGCACAGACAATGGGACATCGAAAAATGTTGTATATTCGCAAGTTTTACGTAGTTAAAAACATATATATATCTATAACGAAAAGAGAAATCTTTTCTCTTTTATTCCATATCTTCCAATACGGAATAAATCTGTCAAAATTAATATGCAAATCTCGTTTTAATTTTTCATGTACGGTGAGTGTAGTTCGAACCTGGATTAGTTGAAAAACGTTCAGGAAGTTAAATAAAAAATACAAGTTTTTTTAACTGAAAGTAAAGTTCGACATTTAAACTTAAAACGAACAAAAATTATTCCCTATATGAAAGGAGCTGTCTCCTCCTCAAGGTCTCGCTCTTTATGCTAAAGTTTGACGCTTTGTCACAACTCTAATTTTGAAGACAATAAAAATCTTTAGCGTAAAGGACAGGACGTTGAGGAGGGGACGACCCCTTTCATATTCAAAATAATTTCTGTTCTTTTTAAGCTTTAATGTCGCTTCTTACTTTAAGTTATAAAAAAGCGTGTTTTTTTTTTATTTGATTATTAGTAAAGACAGTGGGAGCAGTGAAAATATTAAAAATAGAATAGCCAAGGCTCAGGGTGTTTTTTCATAGTTGAAAAAAGTTTGGAAGGATAGGAAGATAAGACTGCAAACTAAGATTAGAATATTGGAAGCTACAGTGATGACAGTGGTCAAATATGGTTATGAAGCATGGGTACTTGAAAAAGTGGATGAAGATTTGCTTGATGTTTTCCAGAGAAATTGCTTACAGATTGTCCTGGGTACCCGACTGACTGACCGTATTTCAATTAGTAGGCTGAACAAAAAGTTTAGTTCAATCCCGCTTTCTAGGACTATAATGAGATAAAGGTTGAAATGGCTTGACCACATTCTGCGGATAAAGGATGGCTGAAAATATTCCTTTTCGGCGAAACGTCAAGGGTCATTTCGGCCAAGGTCGTCCATCGTTGGGGTAAGAAGATATCATAAAGAAAGATTTAACGGAAATAGAAATTTTCTGGGAGGGTGTAAATAGGGTGGCTTGAATAGATGGGCTTAGAGGAGGAGCGTGCGTAGCTATTTCGGCCTACGGCAGCTTGGTGCTGCGGCGAGTTTTTAATAGTAGTAGTAGTTCTTCAGAAAATACCTCCTATTAATTTTTGCGGTTTACCTAACTCATCATACCTAAAGCTAATGACCTTAAAACACCTTTTGAGAATATTATGCATGCTTATCTATTTTTAAGACAGTCATCGAGGCTGCATAGATTAACTAGTCAAAAGAAAACGGAAGATTCGATTAAACGTGGCTCTTAAAATCACCCCTTGTTTACCTTTTCCTTGTTATCATTTTCAGCAGCATAGTTAATCCAAAGGGTATATCTTACCTCTACCCCGGAAAACATTGAATCAGGCAGGTGTTCCGTATGTCTCACCGTTCCTCTGTCTCTTCACCAAGCAGTGCTCCTGCCAAGAGAATTACTGATTTGATTTAGTCTCGTAATAACTTGTGAGCGAGACAGTAGATAGGGTGGATCAATATAAAACGGAATGTGAATTTACTGACGTCACTAGGATGGATATACATAAAAATAAAGGTTAATATTTTATTCTAAGGATTATTATGACGTTCTATTTTAAAATGTAATGGCTGCTATCACGGCGATTATGTCCCAGCCCCCCTCACAAATATGGCTAAATAGCCCTTGGCTGCTAGGAAACTTCGACAATTTTGTCTGGTTGTATGTTTCTATACTTATTTCTCATTTTGGTTCATAATGGGAAGTAATATCAAATTATAAAATCATGCAAAAAAATTGTTTTTTTTATATATAGGGTTATATCGGGTAAATTTATAGTTTCGTTCCAAATGCTCTAAACTAGAAACTATGCCGCGAAGCAGCTTAGGTTTTATACTATAGTACTTAGAAATGCTAATTCTAGAAGTGCATCCATTTCTGGTTGACCCTCCTCCTCCAGGGGGCTAACTAAACACGCGTAAAGTGGGCTTGCTTACAGGTTACATTACCTGTAGAGCGAAGCGTATTAGTTCATGAGCCCCGCGGGCAGCGAGGCAAGGTCTGTATTCTACGTTTATTTAATAAACTTCGTTTGAGATTTTTTTTTTTTTTTTTTTTAAGTTTTTTTTTTTAGTTTTATCGCTCTTTGTTGAAAAAATATATAGATTACAGACTTGTCCTGCTGCCCACAGGGCTCATGGACTAATACTCTTCACTCTATAGGTAACGTTACCTGTAAGTAAGCCCACTTTACGCATTTTTAGTCTCATTGGAGGGGGATTTTAGAAAGCTAAAAAATGGATACGCTTCTCTAATAATGACGAAGAAACATTGTCCTCCCTTCTTCCCTTAAAAAGCCCTTCGTACGTACTTGGCCTGGTCCCTTCTGGGGGGGGGGCTTAGATATTGAATAGGAAAGGTTCGTTGGTAAATATATCACAGTTCATATTATTGACTTACCAATAAAGTGAACATACCGCTCGACGCCTTTTTTTATGTTCTTTACAAATATAATAATCGCTTCTATTGCAAATTCAAATTTAAGCACTTTTTGAGCTATTAAAAATGACGAATTTTCAATTAAAGTGTGAGTTATCGATTATTTTCCGACAAAATAATACTACATTTTCTCAGTGCCAAAATTATTTATAATAAGGTTAGGTTAGGTTATATTAAGTCAAAAAGTGCTTAAATTTAAATTTGCGATAGAAGCGATTATTATATTCGTAAACAGCATAAAAAAAGGTATCGAGTGGTATGTTCACTATATTGGTGAGTCAATAATGTGGACAGTCATATATTTACCAAAAATTATTGTCCTCCCCGCTTCCATTAAAAAAATTCTTGTTACGTGCTTGATCTGGTACCTTCGGGTGGGGGGGGATGCATGGCTATTGAATAGGATATCTAGAATAGTTTAATCTAGAAGAAGTCATTCGCAAAAGTGTTTCTCAAAACAAGAATTCGTTTACTTGAAACCAAAAAAAGTGTATAATGCTCAGAAAGAATGAAACTCTGCTTTACTTTTGTCTTATAAACTGCAGCTATTATTCAGGGGCGTAATTTCGCCAAAATATTTGGGGGAGGGAGGGGAGGCAAAGTAAGAGCCGATTTTGCCAAGTCAAGTAAAATGACCAAGTCAAAAATAAGCCATATAGTATCATAAATGCAAAGTATACTATAGAAAACTGATCTGTTTCTATGGAATGTTCTGCCCATCTTAGTTTTGACAAGATTTTTGGAGACAGTAAAAGGAGGGACAGTTCCTCTTCCCCATTCAGCCCTATAACAAATTACACCCCTGTGATTATTAGGTTTTTATCCTGTCTAAAAAAAAACAAATTTCTAACGACGTTAAAAACGTTAATTTGGGCTAACATTATAGCGACTGTTCACGTTAACAAAAGAAAGTTTCAAAGCCATCTCTTGTTTAGCAGAATGCAGGCGTTCACATTGAGTTGAAAAGAGCAAAGTATAACAGTTTTAGGTTGAGTTTGGTAATTGGCAACCAGCTTAGGCGTATTTTAGCGTTTGTGATTATCATATATTAAACTGGGTCGAATTAAGGGAAAAAGGGATTTATTCAGTATCTCTCCTAACACAAGTGTGGGTTGCCATTTTTAAGTTAAGTTTTTGCATCAATCAGTAACCAGAACCGTCTCCAAAATTGACTTTGGATCCGTGTTGCATTGAGTGGTACTTAAGGGTTTTAGCGACCGCACTTTGTTCTTGATCTGCAATGAAACCAGTTTTCTCTGTTTACTCATAGGATATCAGGTTTGGCTGACCAAGATAAAGTGTTATGCAGGTATATTTTAATCAAATTTTTAGTATATATAGGTGGTTTGGTTAGGTCTGCTTAATATGATGCGCTCTGGGTGGCCTGCTTTCCATAATTCCATAATTTTGTTACTAAGGTATTGTGTTTTGATCCTATTTTGGTATATTTCATTAGGATTAATCTGATTTCACTTCTTTGGTGTGGTCGCTATAATTTGTAAGTACTATTGTCTTTTTTTTCTATCGTACTTCTAAAAAAAAATAGTTTATCCATTAATTATAAGATTATTCAGACCCGCGCCTGTCTCCAGAGTTGACTGGAGACAAGGGTATAAGTTTTACTTTGATATATGATCAATTAAATTTGAATATACCCTCGCATTCCCTTTCGATGTTCCAGATTTAAAACTCAAAGCATTTACTAAAAAATCGGCTTTGATTTTGAACACCTATGCCAGTGCTGGTTGGTATTCTATTAAAAGATGAGATTTATCAGTGGGAGGGGAAGGGGTTATCCCCTTAATACCATAAAAGCAGTGAAACTTTAAAAACTTGTGACCTAAAACTGATTTCATGGGTAAATGTATGGATTTCTATGAAATACCTGGCTTTAATTATCTGAATAAAACAAGAATTTAAAAACTAAGTTCGAATACCTACGAATTTTGTAATTTGTAAACTACTAGTTTGGTAGAGAGGATTGAAAATCGAGAAGAGAAGCTAAGCGTCCAGGCTTTTCTAGACAGGAGCAGATCCAGAAGGGGCTGGAGGAACCAGCACTCCCCCAAGATTATATGGCACCCTCATTTCGTTTTTGCTCTTTTTTAAAATAAATTTTTGAATTTGGTCGATTAGTGATGCCCATGTCATATTGCTCCCCCCCCCAGATTTCGCTCTAGAGCCACCTTTGTTTCCAGTGTGATTTTTCCTAAAAGAAAAACAGCCTTCCCAAGTCGATACTCCGCACCCACTCTTGTGGGAAGCACCTGCTCTGAAGTAAAATATAAGTACAAAAAAAAATTCTAAATTGTTTAATATGTGAAAAGAGATGCAGCTTAATATGACAAAAATACCTCTTTAAAAACATCGTCTATTCCGTCAATAAGTTTCTATTGGACCTCTTGGTGTTGGTACCATGGCTCTCAAATCTTTTTCTAATTTTTTCTCCACAACTATTTACTGTCCCAGTTTCTATATAATTATGTAGAATGACATATGACCTTAGAAACTCATCAATTTTCGATAGACTCTTCAGGTTTTCACACTTAATGATTAATTCTAACCAGATGGTCTTTTGAGGGGCTCCAGAAAATGCTAGCCTGATACCCCAAAGACTTCCTTGCACCTAATTAACCGTTCCACTAATGTCCTTGTCCTGTCTTGCTTCTTTGAGAATTAAACAATCCAAAAAGTTGCATGGGACATTGCTAAAATCTTCAATTTATAATTGGTAATGTCGGTAACTCTTAGCAAATCCCTTATCAATACGTTCACGTGATATTATGGAATGGATATTCGAGCCCTGAAGCAAGTATTTCCCCCTGATATAATCAGAGTCAATATGTTTTGTTAATTAAATTAAATAGGCTAAAATTATATCAGATTTTACATAGAGTTTGCGTAAGTCTGCCCACTTTTGTCTCATGGATGGGGTATTGGGATGAAACTTTTAGAAAGGCTGTTTTTTAGGGAGTAAGAGGACTTCAAATTTCGTTTGGGGGCTAGGGATAAGAAATTATCAAGTCCTCATGAAACAGTATGCGCTATGTCTTCTTTTGATACTTGTCGCCTGCCCGGCTCGTTGGCTACTACGTTTATGCATCGTTTTATTATTTTATATATTGTTTTACATACTGTTATATTTCAACAAGCGTCCTTGATCGATTGGTCCACTCCGTTTTTGTATCTTTTTTGCTTCTCAAGTTACTTAGAAGTCTTATATTTTCGAAATGCGGTCGCCGCAACTATTTTGGTTCTTGATTGTACAACATGTAAAATCTCAGGCCTGTTTTAACTATCAATGTTTTATTGGCCGGCTGCCAAAAATAGTCCAGTTTGATTTCAAATTTACCTGCATTAAGCACAGTCAATCAACGAGATTTTTATCGAAAAAACACATTCTCATTCTTTTTATGATTGTGGTTGTTCTAATTTTTCGTTTGTCATTCCTCGTATTTTTCTTGTATTTTCCAATCTGTGTGTTTTTGTCTGTTTTCCTTTTTTTCTCTCTCCGCTTTACTCCTCTTTTCAGAATTTTTATAATTTTTATTATTGAGGGTTTAAATAAATTATTATTATTATACGTGTTCTGAATATTTTGTTTGTTACCAGTCCCTTCATGTCTTAAATGGTATGGTGCTTACGTTCAAAACAAACCCGTTGTAACAGCAAAACAAAGCGATAGTGTAATGTCCCATCCAGAATGAATATCTGCTAATACCGAGTTTTAGCTAGCACTAATTAAGCCAATCAAAATTTTTCACAAATGTTTTCAGCCAGTCGGAAAATGCTATAAAAAATCTGATTGGTTATCATTAGTACTGACAAAATCTCGGTATTAAGATATCATTGTGAACGGGCCTTAAAAAATAAGGCTCTTCTATAAGATGAAATTGTAGATATTAGATTTGAACTTAGCGTCCTGAAGGCCTTCAATAAAAATTTCTTGGAAAAAACTGATTATTTTAATTTCTCTGGGAAAGAGAGAGTTTACTTGTGAAAGTATAGGTATTCAAATACTTCTCCTCTTTACTGGCTTAGAATGTCACAGAGAAGAACCAATTAGGTTTGAAATAATAATGTTCATTTTGCAAAACGATTTCAGTGATCTTCTCAGTTAAAATCATTCAAGTTTTTAAAAGGTCTACAAATTTGTCCCTCCAGAAATAAGGTCCAGTGCGATTGGCTTACGACGCCTCATAAAATGGTGCAATTTAGTTTGTGCTGCCTCATGTGTTCTATATATTTAGTTAATGTGGATTTATTGGTCTATGTATATAGGCTGGATTTGCTGTTTTTTCTTGCTTTCTTGTTTGTTTTTCCTTTTTGTATTATTTTATACTCCATTTAAGACAATCTTTTTTTGTTCTACAAATGGGAAATAAATTTATCATCATCATCATCAAATAAAGCATACTTTTTATAACGGAAGTATTGGACAGTCTCTCTTTTTCTATTTGGAAGAACCCCGAAGCCATTCCCATTTTGTTTTACTCTTCTTTAAATTTCGTGCTCGGAAACCTAAGGCTTTTTGGATCACTTTAGCTAATTCAGCTTTAAGCTTTCTTAATGTTTTGGCCCAGAAATTCATTAATCACCTGTAGACTTTTAAGCTTTCACTCTGAAATCCTTCTTAATAATTAATTCTAACCAGATGACTGCCTGGGAAACTCCAGGAAATGTTAGGTCAATCTCAGAAACTTTCTAACTTCTAATTAACCATTTTCATAATTTAATGGTCTCTCTTAGCTTCTGAGAAAGGAAATGGAAATATTGATATTTTGAAAAACTGCGACCAAAGGTTAAATTCTAGTCAGAGGTGTACACAGCCAACATTTTAGTGTGAAGCTGGGGAATATCCTCACATGTTAAGGAGTATGGGGGGTAGTGGGTGTGAGAGGAATCATAAAACTGTTACCCACCTTAGGTCTATTCATACCTGGAAACTGATTTTTTTGTATCATTTCGTCGTTTCAAAATCATGAAGTTAGTTCGGTAGTATCACAGTTTTTCAGCGTTGCCACGTTAAACCGTTAAAATAGACAAGCAAAACTAATTAGATGGTTTTGACAACGCTTTTCACCCATAAAAATACAAACATTAACAATCCCAGAGACAACTAACGTACCTGTAAAGGAAAGTGTCATTTTTTGAAGCAGCTCGGTGTTTTATGCTTTTAGGCTAGTTTTGCTGATTTAAATATACATTTATTTTTCAATTGGGCTCCCGCTTCTATGGAAAACCACATAACTGCACATGGAGGTATATTTCACTAAATTTGAATTCCCGATTTTTCCGAAATTCAGACTCATATGCAAGGCCGAATCCAAGAGGGTTTGAACACACCCCCCTGAAATTTCTGTCTGAATCGTAAGAAAAATGAAAAAAAAAAATTGATGTGTTTTAAAAAATATTTTGTACCCCCCCCCCCCCGAATAAAATTCCAGGTACCGCCCTGTTCACATGATCGTGTAAGATTCCACTTAACAATATGCCAAAATTGGATTCCATTTTCACCGTCCTTGGTATTTAAATATTTAAACATAAATTCTTTGCCGTCGTTCCCTAGTATTCTCCCCCACAAAATTCATAGCGGGAAAAGTGTTTAGATTTTGGATAACCACTGTGCTTGACTGCACCCCTAGTTTACTCATTTCCCCTTGCTGGTGTTTTGACAATAAGTCATGTTGGCGTTGTCAAACATATTATTCAGTATGAGAACGCACTGGTTCATTACATTTGGCCGATTTTTAAAATTGCCATTCTACGTTCACTCTATGTCAAACAGTCCATGGTAATGAACTGCAAGTAAGGCACAATAGTAACCAAAACTCTAAAACCCGGAATTTTGATAACAATAGATACGTCAAAAGAATAAACTTTTTGAGCTGATTCCAAAATATAAACTTAATTAAGTTTAAGGTTACCCATCAAAAGCTGAGAAAATTTTTGTGATTTTCAAAAAAGGGAAGACACCTGAAAAATTCAAGGATTCTAATGAAAATCGCTTAATGAGAACTCTATTAGAGGCTTCAAGTACTAAAAAATTTTGCGTGAAAAGATTGAAGAAGGAGTAGCCTCCTCATAACTGAAATGAAAACTGTAGGGTTTTAATTTTTAATGCTGGTTCCTTTTTTATATTCGATCTCAGAAGAGATTTGAACAAAAACAAGGATTAGGTTGAAAAATTTGTGTTCCATTTGGATTTTCAAAGCAAGTTGTTCAGAAGTTTTGTTAAAAATTATTTTCCATTACTATTGTATTCATCAGATATATATGTTCCGTTCTAACCGAATGATTATCTTCTTAATACCACTGCTACGTTCGCATATGCTTTTTCATTATGAAGATTTCTTAGTAAATTTCTGTTAAAAAAAATGAAATGTGCTTATCATAAGCATAATTTGGTATTTCTTCTTTTTATGTTAGGAGAAAACTAAATGGGCTCTTATTGTTCCTAATTAGATGTACTTTATAATACTCACAATTCGTTTATTGTATTTTTGTATGCAGGGGAGGGGAGCTCTGGGGATGGGTCCCCAAAAATACAAAAATTTTCCCAATTTCTGCGCACTTCCTTTTTAAATCGTTAATATTATTTCTCGTTACAGAGAAAATCCTCGTGTACATACCTGTTTGTGAGAAACTATTTTTATGGGGGGGGCGAGGGGGTTCCCTTTTCAAACCATTTTCTTATAGGTCTACTCCGCTTCAAGCAACGCAGTTTAAGGATAAGAATAAGGACAATCTTAACACAGCAGAGATGGAATTGAGTCCGGTTCCATAAACCGTGATCTGGTACCCTTCCCCACTCTTAATAAGGCTCTGCGAATATATACTAATCCGGCTTATTAGGGATATACCTTATTTAAGTAGTTCTTCGCTTAATACCTATTATTTTATTTAGCCTGCTATCGAATAGAATAGTTAATAAATCAGGACAAATACGAATCAAGAAGATACTCACAAGGGGTAATGGGTTTGACTCAAAAGTCTCATTGATTTTAAGTTTGCACGGTTTCCTAGATTTTAATTGAATATGCCATTTCTTGTTGTCTTCAAACTCCCTCTCCCCCCCCAAAAAAAAACAAAGTTCATCTCTGCGCGTCTGGTTTGTTTTGTTACAAAACATACCCTTGTTTAGTCGTTAAGGGTTATAATGTTCGTATAAATGTAACAGGAACTCAATTTAATTTCAATTTCAATTTAATAACGTGGTTTATTCAAGAAAACAAACAACAAAAACACACAAAGAAAACACTAAAAGAACCAATGGAACAGAACATACGCTTGCTTGGAGTAACCCCTTAAAAACAGGAATAAAATATGGAAAAAAAGAAAAAGAAAAAAGAGAGAGAGAAAAAAAAACCTGCACGTGCCCAGCTCCTGGTCGCAACAACTCATTCAACCTGCCAACACACTTAAATAAAACCTATTTCCATTCATCAAAAAACTAAACACTACATTTCCATTTTTTGGGAGGGAGGGGGACTTGAGAGCAAATGAAATTGAATTTAACTATTCTTCAAAAATCATGCAACCGGAGACAAACTTTTTTAAGGTCTCTGCGGAAATCAAGCACATTTACCAATTTTTTAAAATCCTGAGAAAAATATATTCATAACATTTGCCCTTATCTGACAAATTGAAAACAAAGATCTAGTTCTAACAACTTAGTGGGGTTCAAACTGGATGAGCCTCCCCCTCCCTGTGTACGGCCATGTTGATGATATAAGTGCCTGCTCCTTTTTATGACTGAACAGATTCAGTTAGCGATTGATCAGATATTAAATTCCGTCTGACGAGTTTTGCTTTCAGATAAGCAATGTGTCTCCTCATTGTCGGAAGGAAGTTTTCTATTCTTATCTTATTGAACAGAACGGAACAAGTTTAATCATTTCAATCTCCAGAAACGGCTTCTGTTGGAAAATAAAAATCTTATGCTCTTCTCAAATTCACCCAGATGTCTGTTATGCATCCGGGAAAAACGGGACCCTCCATATGAAACTCAAACATCATTTAGATATATGTTGATTTAATACCAGAACTTTCAACCTCTTCCGATTAGAGCTAATTAAAACAGCTTGTTTGTCCGCAAACAAAACACAGGATCCGTTTCGAGTTAGAATCATGCTACGGTTATCACCGACATGGTATCGATTATTGATGTATGAGAAACCGCTAATTATCTTCTGTTTAATTTCACCCGATTTTACAAATAAATCTGGACTGGCTTAGATCATCAAATTTTAATCAATAACTTCATTCGAAAATTTCCTATATAATACGCTGCTTCAGGCACGTAAATAGGAATTGATCTTGATCATTAAATCAAAAGAAAATAAAGAGCATAAAGATTAATACATAACTAAAAAAACTTTATGTATTTGATTAAAAAGTAAAAACAACTGAGTATGCGACGTCAGTTACCTTTTTCGCTATCCTAATTTAATTTACTGTGGTTATTTTATATGTACAAGAATGATTTCATTTGGTGACTAAACCCGTACAGAGTATTTCATAATCTAATCTATAGAGTATAGTACATAGAGTATATCACAAATACAGCTACAAGATACAATCTACTAAATAGCACAAAGGAAAAAAAGAAAACAAAAATTACACAATATCCAGTCTAAAGTCTCTTCATCACCACAATCACAAGTGGAACAGCTACTTTTATTAATTCTGCATAAAAAGAATTTAAGTTACAGTTTACATGGTACATCATGCCAATTTAAGCACGTCTGTTAACCAGCGTGACATTATGAAATTTCAACAAAGAAGCCAATTAAAATTAGGTTACACCAGTACTTATGTTGCCTATATCTTGTGACCTAGACAGAGGAAACTGATTTGGTTTATCTCTATGGCAATAATAATTGGAGTATAAACAAATGACTGTTTACTTTTCCTAGTCGAGTTGTTATCAGCATAAGTCATAACACAAATATTTTTCTTCTAAACATATCATAAATTACATCAGTAGACTTGCCTACTTACACTGGTGCTAGGATTGGTGATCCAAAATTGAGATACATCATGCCTATTTTTCATGATTTTGAGTGATTTGGATTGCACGGATTACGTCAAGAAAGTGAGATCTTTTTTTTATTGCTTCTAGTACGTTGTTATCTTAATTTTGGCTGTTCCTGGGCTTTTCATCAACTCACAGGCTAGTTGCTATTGCTAAGTAACGACATAGAGTTTTATACTGTAGAACTTTCAATTGTTTGTTTCTTTTCTTGTTTTACTGTTTTTGTTTTTTTATTGTAGCGGGTTAGAAATACATTATTAAATTTTGTTCGAAGGAGCCTTCTTTCAAATGAGCCTTATTCTAGGACCATTTGTTCGATGTGATCACCTCTGGGCAAATAAAGCAGAAAAAACGAAAAAACACACTTCTGTGATCATCCATCTTGGTGGATCTATCTTTATATATCCACCTCTATCAGATATGTTCTATCTTTGAATACTGGGGCTTGAACCCTCTGTAGTAGGGTGCTCTGACATTCTGAATTCGATGTTATTATCTTCATCAAGATCAATTACCCTTTTGAGGATTTTTTTCCTCCCTTTTGCACAAATCAGCAAAATTTTTAGCCAAAATGAGCCAAAAAGAAATTCATAGCTTCTGATAGGTAACTTTTAATTTGATGAAATTTAAATATGTATAATCACCATAAAATTAGATTATTTTGGTGCAAATGTTAATGTGAATGTCCGAAATCTGGTTAGTGTCGACTATTACCGGTGAATGTTTGAAATTCCTTTTTCTCTGCTTTGGTTTTTTCGGCTTTGCGAATCAGCTTTTTCAATCTGATGCAAGGTTTGATGGTAAAAGTTAGGTTAGGTTAAATTAGCTTATAAATTCAGAAATGGGTTAAAAACCTAGCCTAGCCTGTCACCATCTAACCTTGAATAAAACTGAAAAAAGTTGTCTGGCAATGCTGACTAAATTCAAGGAGAAAGAAAAATGGATTTCGGACTTTCACCAGTGAATGTTGACATTCATTAATTTCGGATATTCACAGTAACATGTATATTCTTATCAAAAATCTGTATTTTTAAGCCTAGGTTACTATTAATATAGGTCGCTCCTTTGATAAATGTGTAATAAGGAGGGCATATGTGAAATCTAGGTAGTATTAATCTTTCAAAGTTCCTTTTTCTGGAACCCTTTTCAGGCCCATCTATGTCTGAAACTAATTATGCGATTAATAAATAAATCTTTGTCATAATGAAAAAGTGAGAGAGAAAATAAACCTCACCCTAATAACATCCTATGAGCTTGCATGAAATAAGCTTTAAAGCCAATAAACCACAACTTAATCCATTCAGTGACACTAATATCTTTTAATTGAGTTAAATGTCCTTTCTACTTCAAACTGCATTATTCGGTTGACTTAATTTCATTTTTTAATCATTTTACCCGGCTTTAATTTTTTATTCTATAATGAGTGTTTTCCCGCTTTCCTTTTGAAGTCAAACTTTTAGTAACCTATTCATAAAATAGTATTTCATCATTTACTATGCTATTCGTTTTCTATGAATAGCATATCTATTCATTGTCTAAAACTATCTTCTTTCTATTTAGGAGTGGCGGTTCAAATGCGCGCATAAAATTCGGTTAACTCTGTGAGCCTCTCACCATAGTGAGTTTAGTGTATTTTTATTATTGCAATATTAGTTGCAAAGACACCCTCAGAAACTATTCTAGGGGTACGGACATGTAATTTTTTCAGATTATAGTATGAACATTGATTGTTTGCCAGAAAAACCGTCTTTTTACAAGTGTCAATAATTTTTAATTTTCGCACATTCTCATACTTCAATGAATAATCCCTGCCCCCCACTTTGCGTACCGTTGTTGCCTTCTAGGCAGAGGCATAGCTAGGATTTTCAGTGCTCGGGGACAATGTGTTTTTTTTACGCCGCGCTCACCATCACTACCACAATACAAGTAACACTGTTTGGTGTTCCCTCATAGGCTGCACCCAGGACAGGCGTTACCCCTTGCCTTCCCCTAACTACGCTACTGCTTTTAGGATTTTACTAGTAAATCTACGTAGATCCTACCTTTCATATTAATTGGAACAACCTGGGTTTGAAAGTTTCATATTTAGTAGCCTTATATTTTATTTTATCTACGAAATAATAAGCAGATAATAAAATGCAAACTGTTGCGTAATTTTATATTAATGAAATATGTGAGGTTTTTGTTTAAATTTTAGCAAAAAGGATATCCCCAGATAATCTGGGGGTATGACACCAATATGCACCAGAATAGAATCATAAGCAAATCAGAAGAAAGCTCTTTCCACCTAGTATAGTGAAAAGCTTTTGAGATAACACAATTAAAAGAATGATTTGCTTTATATATTGTGATACCATAAATATTTTGTTGTTTGTGTTTCTGTGGTTTTGAAATTTAGTTTATTATATAATTGGGTCCGTATGTTTACATTTTAAAGTAATTTATGCGGTTTATTTCACTTTCAGATACCGGATTATTGTGTTGATTGCCCATTTGGAGTAAAATGTTAGGCTTGTTCCATTGCCCTAATATATATATATGTATATATATATATATATATATATATATATATATATATATATATATATATATATATATATATATATACTAAGCAAAAGTTGGCTTCACTGGTGTATTCCCAAAGAATATTTTGAAAGATTGATGAATTCGTATGAATATATTTGCAAAGGAGGCAATGGGCCTTTGTGGCCTGAACATTGACTCAGTATGGGTTGTCATGCATAATAACAATAAAAATGTATTTGAATGTGTGGTTATAAATTACAGCAATGCCCTGACGTTGTTCCCCGGATTTGCCCCAATTGTAGAAGCATTTAACATAGTGGTGTCAATTTTCGAAAATTTATAGGGATGGGCACAAGCTCATTTTTGTAAATCTAGGGGTGAGCAAAGTTGTTGTTTTTCCTTCAATGCTCAATAAAATACAAAAAAAAATCCAATGAAAATACTACGAAAAAAGTGTAGTTTTAAAAATTTAGGGGAGGAGGAACCTAGGGATAGCACATACCCTCTATTCACTCCACCCTCCCCCAATGGCCGCGACTGACTAAACATCGACCTCTCTCAGTACATTTGATGCGTAAGAAGGAATAAGTTAATCGAACCAAGCCATGGATTCAAGCTAATCAGCCTATTAAATTACCAGAATTACCATAAATTACCAGCTCCGTTATCAGCCTATTAAATTACCAGAAAAATGGTACGTGGTTCTTTAGTTTGTCTTTTCGCGGTTTAAGTACTGCAGGAAGTTGATTTCCCTTTCAATTTGCAAAGTTTATTCTTAGAATTGTGCTCAAATGAAAGTGATTTACTCATTTATTTTGTCTTCATGGTCAATTTGGAAAGGCGGCACGTAATTATCGCACCCTCTGCTGTGTCGGTATGCCTTCAAAGAACTTAAGGAACAATTTAGGTGGACTATACAAACCATATCGCCGTAACCTTTGTATATGATTTATTAAATAGCCCTTCTGGTTCAAGTAACTTTTTAGTAACGCCTATTAATTTATTATTTGAACTTACTATAGAAAATAGTCAACAAAAATAGGTTTAAAACTTAAAACGAACAGAAATTACTCCGTATATGAAAGTGACTGTTCCCTTCCTCAGCGCCCCGGTCTTTACGCTAAAGTTTGACTCTTTCTCTCAACTTTACTTTTTAAAACAGTAAAAAACTTTAGAGTAAAGAGCGGGGCGTTGAGGAAGGAACAGTCCCTTTCACACAGCTATCAAACAATGTCTTTCAATACAGCTATTCGTAAGTTAACAGCTATCTCAAAGATTGTGAGTGCCAATTACGGTTTAGGAGTATTTGTGGTTTTATAAGCTCTAGTGATTAGCAATTAGCACAAATTTTAGCCCGAATGTAGCCCGATTTTTGAAGGCTTTAAGAATGGAGTTTTCTTTCTAAATCAGGCTTCGAGTTTTGAGTTTAACCCGGACAAGGAGGGCAGCCAAATTCTCTGCTTGTTTCATGCACTCAACTAATCGAAGGTAATAAACATTCAGTTGCACTCGGGATTGTGGCGAAAAAACACTCGTGCAGAGTAAATTAAAAGGGATCTTGACGCAGGACAACAGAGCTGTTAGGGTAGAAATATATAAAGGCCAAATGGCTCTGCTCAATTTTTGTAAGTAGGGCCAATTTTTTTAAGTAGTAACACAAGGGATATTGGATGGATCAGCGGTTAACCTCACAGTAAAGGGGAGGGGAAGATGGTCAAAATCACATTCGTCTTCGTCAGTATGAACGACAGAACAGGGAACATCGGCGGCTCAGATACAACGGTCAATATTGGCCACACTACCACTGTTATTAAGAGCTTTGGGTGCTACACGGTAACCAATTGCCAACGAATCTAAAACTAAGTTTATACGAGTAGAGGAGCTATGAACACCACAATTGGAGTCATCTATCACTTGCCACCGATACTCAAGCTTCAATATTGCATAATAGAGTTTTAAGGCATGAACAGGCACTAGAAAACTTAGTAAGAGAAGCTAGTCGTTTTTGATCGCAGGGAAGATTTATATTTATAGATACAAGGTGACCATATTGTATTGCCATAATATTATCAGAGAAATGAGATCAGACAAGTGACAAAGAAGTAGCTTAATCGTTTAATATCACATCCAAGGCCCCCAGAGCGTCGGCCTTTCGTTTTGCGGGCATTGGGGGTAAACGCAATATTGGTGGCTGCTTCTTCGTAGAGGGTTAACAGAGATGGCAGGAAGTAAATGTTCTTGCAAAAACAAAATGTATCATTCAATTCTTGGTTTAATAATCCATATTAATCTTTCGTGCCATTGATATTAAAAGAGCAGATTGAGAGGGACAATTCTACGGTCATTTCCGAATCACACGTTTGCTTAGGACATCACGCTGAATGCGATATTTTAGGCTATATGATGTGTGACTACCCTCACAATTAGCGCATTTTGGATTAAAAACACACTACCCTCTGGACTAGCTCATTTCGGCAGAGTTTCCACTTACTTTTCATTTTTTTAATTTGACACCAGCTAATACCGAAAACTACATATACTGCTCAAAATCTAAACAGATTTTTCTAATGTGTATATTTCATGGTTTTGTAAATTTTCACTAAACCGATTCAGACAAGCAAATTTAATTTTCGCCGTCCTCAGCACACTTCCCCCTCCTACCCCATACTTCTAATTGGTGCCCCCTAATCCTTTTTTTTTGTAAGACAAAGCAGAGGGCCGTAAAGACAGATCGCCGCTAACTACACGCGCGTTTAGGGCCACCAGCTGGACTTGATCTGAAGATTACGCTTGATTTGTTAGAGGAGTCTTACATGCATGTTATTCATCATTTGTTAATAGATACGGAAATATAATCACCAGAGCTTACAAAACCACAAATATTCCTAAATCGTAATTGGCACTCACAGTTTTGCACCACTGTGCCACAACCACTGTGTCACTCACTGTGTGACACGGTAGGTGTCAAACGATAAACTTATGTCCCTGCTTTGGCTCCTTTACCTTGCTAAGGAAACATTAAATAAATAAATTAAGGAATAATTTAGATAGGGTTAGACACGAACATAGAAATTTATTTATTCAGTTGGGTGTGGTGGAAGGAAGCTAAAATTGTGGGAGAATGCATAAAACGTGGTGGAGGGAGAATGCATTTTAAAAATGCATAAAACTTGCGAATCATTTTAAAATATCGAAAATATGGCAACAATTTAAGAAACTTGATATTTCTGGCCCATGGAGGAATAGAGCAGGGCCTCAAAGATTCTTACAATAACCATGCCTTTGATGCCCTTGTCAATCTTCGGCTATAAGTCATTATTTCTGATCAGAAAAATAAGTTGTAATGCTGTCCAAAATAAAAGAGATAAAACATTTATGCTTAAAAAGCAAAACGCCTTTATTTCTGGCTTACCTTGTATTGTATTTAAAAATTTTGAGAGACGTAGTACAAAGATTTAGGAAATAAGATTGCTAGGATTTACTTAACACAGGCATGTCAATCGAGGAGAGCGATTACCCCCTAAATTTTTTGCCCTCCTTTGATTTTGAAGAATATATTTTAGATATTTTCATTGAAAAATATAGACAAACAACTATATTATACCACTAGATTTTGAAAAATAGGTTTTGACCCCCCCCCCCCCCTACCTTTTCGTAAATTAATGTCATAAGCTGTCTAAAAAGTGTCCTTGTATTTCCCAGACACGTGCCCTCTAAACACTCATTTTAGTTCATTTCATAATTGTTTGCTGTGCTTGGCTTTGTTTTCCTTACAACTGAAAAACTGACATAAAAACAAAACTCTATTCGTTTTTAAAACAAAGATTAAATTTTGAAAGGGGCAATTTTAATAGGAATAACGCATGTACAAAATTGGACTGTCAAAAATGCTTTTGAACGTTTAGGAAATAGTTACGACGGCATATCTTACAAATTGTATTTGTAATTTGTATTTAAAAATTGTTATTTTAAACTAGTGTTGATTGACTAATAACTGAATAAATTGTATTTCAGAAATGATGGAGTCGCTGAAAACTCGAAGGGTGACAGTAGCTTCAAACCCTGAAAAAACAACCCATATGAAAGTGATAGTACAAAACGGAGAAGGAAACTGTGACACGGAAACTAATAATTGGCTGCAAACATTAAAATCAAAATTCCAGTGGCTGCATATTAAGAAAAAAAGATCTTTATCATGTTCTAATGTTGATAGGCGAATGCGTAAGTCGCCATCTACACCAGGGAAAATTGATGGGGATTTATCAGTTCAAACTAGGAAATGTGTAAGGGACAAGCGCTCAAGGCATGCCAAATCCATGTTTTTTGTAGATACGAAAACAGAAGCCTCGAGCGATGAAGAAGATGGTGGCTTTAAAATATTTAGGCCAAGTAACTCTGAGCATTGCATAGCTGAGAACACAGATGAATTAGGAACTTTTTCTCGTGGTGATAGTGGCAGGTATGACTCTGATGAAATATTTAATGACAAAAAAAGGGACAAAATTGTAGCTTTTAATGACAGGGACAGTGTCATCTCTTCCTCAAGTGGTGTATCTGAATTGTCAAGCGAACAGGAAGGACGACGAAGGGTGTCAACAACAGACTCAGGTTACGGGGCTGATCTCAATACAACTGGGTGCTCCTATAAGGGGCCAGGTGTTGATAAATTCCATTCTTTGCGATTTCCTGTTCAACACGGTATTTGTCGTGCGCCATCTGTTTGTGAAAAAGCATTACCCCCTGTTGAGAGATCACAGAAGTTTTATAGCCTGAAAAGAAGTACCTCCACCCCTTCAAAGGATGCATTGGGTCAACAATCAAAAGAAATTGTGTCCAACATTGAGGAAGAGGTTCCCCTGTGTGTAATAAAATCTGAAATGAAAAGTATACTTGTAAGAAGAACAAGTTCTCAGTGTCGGACATTAGAGAGTGCGAGATTGAAGCCGTCCAAGTCAGTAACGTCGCTGAAACACTCCATGTATGGGACGTTGAGCAACAGGCCGAAAACGTTAGTAAGATTGTCAGAAGTTTCTAAGTCAGGCTGTGATTTAAAATCGATTAGAGATACTTCTCAAAAGCTAGATAGCGTTGATACTAAAAGCGAGGACCGTGGGCTACATGAGGCGGCCTACGAGACACTAAAAGTCAAAAATCAATTACAAGCCGCCTCAAGGGACGAAACTGATTTTAACATTACTAGACCAACTAATTTAATACCAAACCCATCATACAAGACGTTAGAGAAGCGATGTCAACAGGATCTCTCGTGGCTTTCAACACTTAAGAAAGGGGGACGCTGTGAAATTCCCCCTACCCCGGAATTTGTTCTTGACGCCTTGACCCCATGTACACCAACAGTGCGTGATGAAAGATCAGTCCCAGAGCCGTATATTCGAGCCTCAGCGGGTTTTCAACAACTTCCTGCTAGGCCCCTTCCCCCAATCCCTGGTGAGTTTAAGACAAAAGATTCTCAGGATAACTTCAGACCATTGCATTTTCAATCAGATCAAGTGAAAAACAAAGATAGCCACCTGCGCAACGGACAAAATCAATGTTTGGGTGCCTCTGAGGGTAATTCCAATAAACACAACCCAATCCTACCCACTAATGACATATATGATGTGCTGTCACGGTATGGCCATCAATATACCCATGATTGTAACAAACAAGGTAATGAAGAATTTGAGGTCAAGAACGGTGAACGAGAAAATTGTAATTTGCATGAGAAATTTACCCCTGTTGCAGCAACACAAGAATCGGCTTCTAGTAAACATTTCTGCACATCCCGACCAAAGAAACAGAATCTGACTCAAGAGGAATTGAAGGTATTTAGATTTGTAATTACTATTTTCTAATTTGATAAAATGCTGTTTTTCATATATATATATATATATATATATATATATATATATATATATATATATATATATATATATATATATATATATATACAGGAGTTTGATAGGCTCAACCAGGTCAACCTTAATTTCTGCCGCTCAAAAAAAATGGCAGTTTTGAATTTTTTTAACTTTAGGCTTAATTTTTAAATGAAAATCCAACTATTGCTTATTTCTGTTGTATTACAAATAATAATTTATTATTCCACATTGCTTTTTTATTGCATTTTTTCCCGTTATTGTGTATTTTCCATTTTTATAGAACAGGTGATGCTAAAAAAATGTTGTGAAGGCTTTCACTGCGCTTTTATTGCTTTTTTTATTATTGTAAAATCCAGTAAGTGGTGCCGAGTCAGGCAAATGAAGGGGGGGGGGTGTTTTTTTACTTTTTAAAATGAAGGTACAAAGTAGAATAAAAAACAAGTAAAACAATAGGGAATGTATCCAAGACAGTGAAATTTGTATAAAATAAGACAATGAAACTAAATAAATAAGAATTAATAAAATGGGATCTTTAAAAGTAAAATTAAAAATTAAGACAGTCTCAGAATCATTACTTCAGCGAAGTCCAACCAGGACTGAAGATTTGACTGTTCTATACAAAATTTTTTAAGTGCTAAAAAAACAATAAAAATAATAAAAAAAAACAAAGCCAGCTATGAAACTGAACAGATATCTGTTGAAAAATCTACAAGATTTAAGAAGAAAAAAAACTCTAAACGTTTTGCAATCAACGTTATATTGTTTGGTTTTTTAAACCTTGCAAATATTGCTTTTCAATTGCTTTTCAATTTGGATTACCAAGGACATAAAAATAAACAACATTTTCACAATCTTAAGACTGTTCATCCCTGAAAATCAAGATTTGTTAGTCTGTTATTTTGGTAGTTTCAAATTTATGAGATTCTTGGTGCTGTTTGTTAGAAAACAAACATTAAAAAACGCAAAAAAAATTGTTTATATATATTCTTTTTACTTTTTATGAGTCAGTCAATAATTTTAGGGAATTAAACAAGTCTGTGTCAATTTTTTTTTTGGAGGAAGGTTGTTTTTTGGCGGGGGACTCACAATTTTTTTTATAAGGTATCAAAAATTCGTTTTTATGTATTTTTGTTACGTTTTTACGAGTCAGAGTTTTTTTTTGGGGGGGGGTGTTCAACCCCTGAACTTCCTACCTCTTAGATACAGTCTTGCCTCCTTCCTTCCCCATCTTACTTTCTTCCATTCTCAGTGAGAGATGAATTTTGAATATGAGAATACAAAGGCTAAAACGCAAAATTTACATCTTAATAGCCTAGAATTTCACTCATATATCTGCGAGGCAGCCTTTATTTGAAAAAGCCCTTGTTATTAAGTGAAAATCTAAAATTCTTTAATTATAGTATTGTTTGTGGAATTAAAGACCTTAGGTTGAAATCAAAGGCCAATTAAAAACCACTGATATGCAGCGTCTTTATTAACATATGGGGTATCTGTTTTTTAATTATGTATAATCTTATGGCCCAGCATTTTTAATTCAAATCACCGTAAAGTAAACAGTTTATAGTTGTTGTTATTGCATTTTAATAATGTGCCTTGTTATGAATTCTTTAGGGGGTATGATACACAAATAGAACTTCTAAACCACTACTGAAATTTGTGCCGCTCACCAGGATTTTGATTTCAAATTGTGTCACTGGCTTGTTATTTTTAGTATTGTTTGTTGTAATAACAAACAAACACAAAGTAAAAACAATAGAGAATTTTTTTTCCAAGAGAGTGGAATTCAGTTCAGTGGATATTTCGGCCCTATGTCCAAGGGCTGTCTTCAGCACAACACCATATATATATATATATATATATATATATATATATATATATATATATATATATATATATATATATATATATATATATATATATATATATATATATATAAACTTACACTAAAATGGATTAAAACTAATAATGTATATTAAAATTTTTTTAAACAGCCCTAGCATCCTTACTTCAACGAAGTTCAACCTGGACTGAGATATCCACTGAACTGAATTCCACAGTCTTGGAAAAAAAAAATTCCCTATTGTTTCTACTTTGTGTTTGTTTGGTATGGAAAGGCAGTGTGGTCTTCGTCGCTATTTTTGTTATATTAAGTTTTCAGAATCTTGTTTTTGGGTAATTACTAGTGTAATTAAATAGCAAGAGTTTAGTAAGAAAGTATTTGAATGATGTATGCCCTACCTAATGATCTTCTAATATGTTTCTCTGACGCTCAATCCCAATCAAATATACCAAAGTAAGATAAAAATATAATATATGTGACACAAATTTGGGCTATATATTTGCACATTAAGGCCTTAAAAGGTATGCCAAAAGACACATTTCTCAGATTCAAACTCGGGTTACAAACTTTTATCTTAACCATTTTCTACTTCCGCTGTTAAAATTTTTTTTCCAATCAGACTAACTAACCGCATTTCAAAATTTATCTCAACGCATTAACCAAGCCTTGTTTATTGCTGTGTCAATTACTTAAAGCCCTTCACTTAACATCACAATTTATTTTCAAATGTCAAAGGAGATAATTGTGTGCGTGACGTCCGACATTTAACCTTTATTTTTAAATGCACTTCTCAGTCGTTTTAGTAAATCAAGCTTGTCAGTTTATTAATAATCTCTTATATTTCCTTATATGCATGAAATAATCAGCCGGGAAGGATGATTTTGTCCAATACGGGAACCTGTCCTAGACTATCAAACAGTTTGTGGTAACAAACTGTAAAAACAGAGTTTTATGCATTTTTAAAGTATTTTCCGTACACCTCCCCCCAGAAGAAAATCCTGAATTTTTTTCTTTCCAGAAGAACAACTATTTTCTTTGACATTTGAAAATAAAATAATTTTTAATTTTGTTAACGATGTTAATTGAAGGGCTTTAAGGAAGTCCAATACTGGACCTGTCCTAGACTATCAAATCAAACAGTTCGTGGTAACAAACTGTAAAAACAAATTTTTAAGCATTTTTAAAGTATTTTCCGTACACCTCCCCCAGAAGAAAATCCTGAAATTTTTTCTTTCCAGAAGAATAATTATCTTCTTTGACATTTGAAAATAAGATGATTGTTAATATTTTTTAATGATGTTAATTGAAGGGCTTTAAGAAAGTCCAATACTGGACCTGTCCTAGACTATCAAATCAAACAGTTCGTGGTAACAAACTGTAAAAACAAATTGTTATGCATTTTTTAAGTATTTTCCGTACACCTCCCCCCAGAAGAAAATCCAGGAATTTTTTTCTTTCCAGAAAAACAATTATCTTCTTTGACATTTGAAAATAACATAATTGTTAATTTTGTTAATGATGTTAATTGAAGGGCTTTAAGAAAGTCCAATACTGGACCTGTCCTAGACTATCAAATCAAACAGTTCATGGTAACAAACTGTAAAACGAATTTTTGTGTATTTTTAAAGTATTTTCCATACACCTCCCCCCAGAAGAATATCCTGGAATTTTTTTTATTTCCAGAAGAACAATTATTTTCTTTGACATTTGAAAATAAAATAATTGTTAATTTTGTTAATGATGTTAATTGAAGGGCTTTAAGGAAGTCCAATACTGGACCTGTCCTAGACTATCAAATCAAACAGTTCGTGGTAACAAACTGTAAAAACAAATTTTTAAGCATTTTTAAAGTATTTTCCGTACACCTCCCCCCCCAGAAGAAAATCCTGAATTTTTTTTCTTTCCAGGAGAATAATTTTTCTTCTTTGACTTTTGAAAATAAAATAATTGTTAATTATGTTAATGACGTTAATTGAAGGACTTTAAGAAAGTCCAATACTGGAACCTGTCCTAGACTATCAAACAGTTCGTGGAAACAAACCGCAAAAACAAATTTATATGCATTTTTAAAATATTCTCCGTTCACCTCCCCCCAGATGAAAGTCCTGGATTTTTTTTTCTTTCAAGAAGAATAATTATCTTCTTTGACATTTGAACATAAAATAATTGTTAATTATGTTAATGATGTTAATTGAAGGACTTTAAGAAAGTCCAATACTGGAACCTGTCCTAAACTATCAAACAGTTCGCGGTGACAAACTGTAAAAACAAATTTTTATGCATTTTTAAAGTATTTTTCATACACTTCCCCCCCAAAAGAAAATCTTGGAATTTTTTTTTTCTTTCCTGAAGAACAATTATCTTCTTTAACATTTGAAAATAAAATAATTGTTAATTATGTTAATGATGTTAATTGAAGGACTTTAAGAAAGTCCAATACTGGAACCTGTCCTAGAATATCAAATCTAGCAGACATTGGTTGCTCGATTTGCGTTTAAGCCATTATACTACTAATGGAGGGCACAGGTCACGGCATTAGCCTCCCTCCCATCAAAGACTGTTTCATTTTACTAGACTATTGTATCAAAAGACGGGGGAGGTGTACACAATAGTATATAGCAAACACTGCCTTGTGTTTTGTTGCATGAATGAACACATTGAGCTTGTTTAAACACAATGTTTTGCTTCCGTTTTTCTTTTCTTCTCCTGTAGCATTCTTCTTTTTTTCATCTTTGTATGTATTTGTTAATTTTCTTAAGTCAATTTTTGTTTTTTTTTTTTTTGCTTTTCGACCTGGTGGTAAAGGCTTCTGGATGTGAAGCCGAAATGTTCCAACTTTAACTATGATTTTTACTATGGAGTTTTTTAGTTATTTTTCGTACAATATTCACTTTCTTATTAAATGTTCTACCCATTTTTCAATATTTTCATTTCATTTAATTTAAAATGGAAAGACAATGAGATCCAAGAAATTTTGTATAGATTTTTTATATATATTATTCATATTTGATATAGATTGATATAGATTATATATATTTTTTTATATTTTATATTTATATTATTTATATTTGATATACATTGATATAGATTATTTTATATAGAATATAGGTTTTTATATAGATTATTTAAGTAGATTTTTTATATGGATTGCATATAGATTTTTATATAGATTTGTTTTGAATCAATATTTTATGTAATGTAGAACCAATGGATAATTCAAGCCAATAATGCATAACTCTATCAAGATAGTATCTCCTATAATCTCCCATTTCAACAGGACGTATCGTCAGGAATTACAATAGACCTTAGAATACTAAAATGCACTAAATCAAACTATTTTTAACGATCTCTTTGCATTTTCCCTTTGTGATCAGATTACACCTTGCACATATAGACCATAGAAGAGACGAACAATACTCTCAACATAGCTAATTTTCCGAGGGGGCACCCACTTTCCACCACAAATTTCCAATGGGGGCGCTGCATAGTTTCACTACGCTGGGCACAGTCTCTGCCGAGTTTGGTAGGTGCCACCTGGTATCTGTAATTTCTTAAACTGGGCACCCCTCGCAATTTTTTACCTTCTGCCAGTGAGAAATCTTAATCGTGTACGTTTTCTATGCGTAGTTTTACCCCTTGTTGGAGTCAATTAATAGGCATGCAAGCAAGGGCGTCATTTGGGGGGGGGCAGTTGTCCCCCAATAATTGAAAGAAAGGTTATAATATGGCCCATGCCACTTAACTATCTGGATATGAACCCCTCTTGCCCGCCCCCCCCCCCGAATAAAAACGCTTGAGTTCAGTGGTGGACTGAACTCAATTCAGTCAATAGTTATGTGTGGCTGACCGTGGGTCCCTGGACAAACCAACGGAAAACTTTAAAAACTCCTTAGAAAAAAACAGTATTTTAAGGCATTACTTTAAATTCATTTTAGCTCTTTGAATGCAAGTTTTGAAAAGGGACTAAGGAATGAATGATAAAACCGAGCAGTTTAAGTAAGATTTAAAAAAAGACACTTACTGCATTATATCGCCCAAAACTAAAAATACGAAGCTCCAGCCTCAATGAGAGGACATCGCCACTGTGGCAAATCTGTGGCAACTCCTTCTGGATACCCTATATGTTTTTGGAGGCACAAAGTGTGCTAAGATCTAAAGGCTGAGAGGTTCTTAAAATGAATAAAGTAGGGAGATTTTACTCCCTAAACTCTATTGGTTTTGAGTGACAAGTTTGAACTAAGTGCGTAAAATGGGTAGAAAGGGGGTAACAAATCCCCTCTTGTTAAGAAAAGGTTGTTTTTGACGGATAACTGTAGTTTTAAAAATTTGAACCACTGTTATATTGTCCAAAGCAAGTACACCTAAATGAGCTCATCCATTCTCGATCTATTTATTATGCACAAGTTAAAGTTTAGCGTGAAAAGCAGGGGCTAAGGGTGACAGTAGCCTTTGCCATATTTAGGGTAGTTTATGGTTGATTTAAGTTGCACCGTCGATCGTTACTGTTATGTACAAAAAAAAATGTGGTTTGGGTTTGATAGCTTATTATAACGACTTTGACTGGTTGGCAAGTTTAGAAAACAATAGTTTTCTTTTGTTATTGAACGAAACAAATTATCCAACAATGCTCTTAAGTTTTTTTTTAAATTGGATTGTTAAACCATTTTCTCACCATCTGTTGCTCCGTTATGTTTGGTACTTGAAGAGTTAAGAATAAAAGATAGATTTCTTCATATTTCTTAAACGACTGGATACAGAAAGCATTGAAACAAAATAGTGAAAATCCAATGGGTAATATTGAATTCTCTTTTTTCCGCATGAAAAAAATTGTTTATTCATTTCCACTCTATTGTTGAGAAATGATATCTTCATTTGATGCGTATAAAACAGTGTCATCGATCTTACCAAGGGGTTACACACTTTCAAGTTTCAACTACCTGGTATACGTTTAGAAGCGTCACTTCTATCGCACGTAGTGCATTTACACCACGCCACACATGGCAAACTTTATGCGGAACATGGCACATTTAAAGCCCCACAGGGTACAATTCACGCCACATGTGCCACTCTTTTGCCATGTGTGACGTGCGCCAGTTAATGTACCTTGTTTGTGGAAGCGGGTGACCCCTTTAATTTTTTGGATATAGTAAAATAATACTATTTGCTTATATATTACAAAAAATTTATTAATATTGGGTTATATAGTGAATCGTAGGTAAAAACGTATCCAAGATTTTTTCGAGGGGGTATGAAAACTTTCAAAAACGCGTCAAAAATTCATTTATATTCATTTTGTTATATTTTTACCAGTCACACAAACACTTCATGAGAGGGTTTCAAACCCCTTACCCCCGGCCTGGGTACGACCTTCATCATAGGTGTCCTGGAATGTTCTTAATTGGCTTCAAACATAGCATCAGATATAGAAATGGGAAATCCAATAATAAAAAGTTTCTTTTTCATTACGACAGATTCAATGTATATGATTATATGTATTACATATGAATGTGTATATATGTACGTATTTATAAATCGTTACAAAATATGGCAACTGGGGGTTTGAGGAGCGGTTAGCACCCCTGATATTCGTTTAAGTTCTGTTCGTTTAAGATTTATTGCCACTTTACTTTCATTTAAGAATACTTTTTTTTTTTAATTTAACTGACCATGAAAAGCGAGTAACTTCACATTAATCAAGTTTAGTACAGAGTTTGAGTCATCACTTTGAGCCATTTTATCATCTATGTTGTTTTGACCAAAACCCAGTGAAGCTGAAACTGAGTCATCACAGTAACTGTATCCCTTGCCAAACTTTTATTTACTGCAAAAATCGAGTTACTTCAGAGTAAACAAATTGGTACTTGTGTATTATATTGAACACACTTGAGAAGTGAAATTAAATTAGTCCTAATGAAATATTAAATAAAAAAACAAGTTTTTTAACTAAAAGTAAGGAGCGGCATTAAAACTTAAAACGATCAGAAATTACTCCGTATATGAAAGGGGCTGTTCCCTCCTCGACGCCCCACTCTTTACATTGAAGTTTGACTCTTTCTCTCAACTCTACTTTTTAAAACAGTGAAAAACTTTTGATTTTGGCTCTCCGAACATGAATAATTAAAATGAAATTTTCATATTATTTTTTTTTTGGCTAAATGGCTTTCTCATAGTTTTAATTGGACGATTTTGAGAAAACAAGGAGCGGGGGAGGAGGCCTAGTTGCCCTCCAATTTTTTGGTTACTTAAAAAGGCAACTAGAACTTTTAATTTTGTACGAACATTTTTATTAGTAAAAAAATATACGTAACTTACGAATCAACTTACGTAACGAACCTCACTCTTTAAACTAGGCTTAAATTTGTCCCGATTCCTTAAGAATGACCCCTGAATCATAAAGGCCGTGGAATAAATACTTGAAGTTACTGAAAATACTTTAGTGTAAAGAGCGAGGCATTAGGAGGAGGTGAACCTCTCATGTGTGTAATAATTTCTGTTCGTTTTAAGTTTTAATGCTGCTCCTTACTTTTAGTTGAAAAAATGTTTTCATATGTATTTTTTAATTGCTGTTTTTAATAATGCTAGAAAATCCTGGGCCCCTTCATGGAAATTCTCTTCCCCAATAACAAATACCTCCATGGAAAGATCTTCAAACGTAACCCCCTCCCCTCAACCCCTCCACCAACCAAAAAGCTCCCCTTAAAACTTCTGTATACTTCCAAATAACCATTACTATATGTAAACACTGGTCAAATTTTGTAACTTGCAGCCCCTCCCACGGGGACTGTGGGAGAGTAAGTCGTCCCCATAGATATAGTTATTAGGTTTTCGACTACGCTGAATTTGGGAAGAAATGAGCGTGGGAGGGGGTCTAGGTGCCCTCCAAATTTCTTAGTCATTAAAAAGGACACTAGATTTTTTTATTTCCGCTAGAATGAGCCCTCTCGCGGCATTCTAGGACCTGGGAAAAAGCAGAAAAAAAAACAAATAAACGCGCATCCGTGAAAAAAAAATCCTCCGTGAAAAAATTGTCTCAAATTCTAGAGGAGGGGCGATATTTTTCTCTAAACAGAATACCAAAACGCCATTTTTAAGTGAAACTACAACAAAAAGGTAATCTTCAGATCTAGCAGGGGTCAAAAATTCTTAAAGGAGAAAAATGCCGACCTTGCCACACCTCTCACAATTGAACTGCCCCCCCTCCCGTTTGGGAGTGAACAGTTGAAAAATCTTGATCCAGCCATGTTTGAGGCAAAAAAAAGTCAGTCTCATTAGTTCACATCCTGCTTTGAGATTTCTACCATTGCTGTTTGTTTTCCCATTAAAATTCCTGGGGAAAATATATAACTAGGAAAAGCCAAAAACCCTATGGGCCTTATCATGTAGAATTTTGAGATGGGACATCTTTTGTTTTGTGGATAGAATCATTTATGTTCGACTAATAGGCTATCAGTACTTTTGTGTTACCAATGACAAGCTTACAGTATAGTTTAACCAATGACATGATGGGGGAATGGGAATTTCCCAATGAATGAGTGTGATGTTAAGAAATTCCAACAATTTAAATGTGTGTATAAGCTTAGTTGGAATAAATGGAATGACTGGAGTTGTTATATCCATTGTTTTTCTATGGGGGGCATTGTTTCCGGGGTTTCTCTGCTGACAGCCAAGCCTACATAGAGGTTTCACTTAAAGTTGCCGCCTGGACATTTTCCTGCAGGGGAAATTAAGTGATATTACGAGTTTGGTTTTAATAAGAAATAGATGGGAGCATCTTATACTTTATCCTTTTTATCCACTTTGTATTGTCTTCTAGTTTTCCTGGGGGACATCCTACCCCTCTGGTCTATTAGTGATGGTGCCTATGGTATGATAGAGCAATTTTAAGTAAGAATATCTCCTAATCGAGGTAAAGTCTTCTCATCACAACAGCTGGTAGGCTACATTCTTCTTTTCATTTTTGTTCTGCGATAAACTCTTTCAAAAATGTCAACTTCTTTATTGTTAAATACCTGAATAATTCATTTCATCAATTCGATTGACATCCATTTTATATCTATGCCTTCCTTTCAACTGGAGAAAGACAGAAATCAGCATGGGTTATGATCATTTATTTTTAGCCCCATTGTTAAGTTCCAATGGAGCGTAGCAGGATTCGGGGTATAATTGTATCTTACAAGGGTCTTTATAGACTCCGAACTGATGTCTGAACAATACAACTTTTTAATCTTTAAATATGGGTAGTAAATGTTGCTACGTCCGAAACTGAAATTCGTATCATCATATGGCATTTATGATGCATTTTTAGAAGTCTGAATCTGTAAGATGCAGGTACTTTTTTATATCTTTATAGCCGGATACCTGTATTATTGCAAACCTTTTTAATGTTCATCAAGTGTAGGGGTTATAAAATAGTATCATCAGCAACTATAGGGGGGATATGGTTAGTAGATCCCATATTTGTTGAGATATTGGCATGTTGGAACAATTAAGATAGATACAAAAAGGCTTTAATCTTAGGGGTTGCGAGGGATGGCCATATCCAAAAAGGGGAGGTACTGGGTCTGAACCTCCCCCTCCCAAAATTTTGTCCGACTCATATGAATGTAAAAAAATGTATATAAACAAATTTTTGAGTTTTTTTTTGTAAAATACCCACAGCAACCCCCCCCCCCCGAACACAAATTCTGGATACGCCCTTATTCTTTATGTTTTTTTCCTGAGGTGGAGGAGCAAAATCATGAAAAGTCGTTCAGCTTTGATTGCTCATGTTCATTAATATATACAAAATGTACTATGCGTGTGGCCCACAAGCAAATAGTTAATGGTTACGCCAAGATTGATAAGCCAAATCATTATTTGGTACTTGTCTGTTAAACGAAACACACTCAAGAAATATTCTCTGTAAGACAAAATTGGTTTGTGCAATGGTTAATCCTACTGAAATATATCAAAACATGATGAAAATATACCACAATATAATGAAAATATAATACTTTATTTAAAAAATTATGGGAACTACGACAAAGAATTATGGGAAGCAGGCCTCTCAGAACTCATATTAAACACCTAACCTAAAAAAATTAACAACTAAGTATTTAACTAAAATATACCTACATCTTAGTTTTTCACTGAGCTAAAGCTAATTGTCAATACAGACAATAAACCGGCACTTCACAGATTCAACAGATCTTACAGAGCGTAATTCTTGAGTGTGTTTCGTTTAACAGACAAGAACCGATTATTTTGTACATATTTAATTTATTCTATCAAAATTATGCGTAATAACTAAATTAGAGAAATAAATTTCATTTATTTCATAATAAGTCCATAATAAGTGCACATTCATAAATAGAATCTACCAATTGCTAATAAATCTACCCTAGCCTCAAGGTTAGTTGCCTTAGCGGCAGCCATTTGCCATTGCCATTAGCCGAAGCCATTTGCAGTATTTGCCAGTAACTGTAGCAGCAGTCTAATCAACATCTTTAAACAATTAGTATTTTTTAAGATACTTCCTGAGTTTGTCAAAGTTGTAATGAGTGATTGGAAGGCATTGATTCCCCCCCCCCCCAGAAAGTCAGTAGAAGCTCGTGCAGTTCTTCAAGATTAATATGTAATAAAAATCAAGTAAAAAGCATAGAGTATTAATTCCAAAACCTCACCTTTTTGACAATCAGCTATTTTCCAAGTAATCTTCAATCAACTGAAACTTCAAAAATAGCCGCAAAATCTGTTCGTCAAAAACGCGGACAAACGAATTGTTTGACTATTTAGTAGGCGTTGGTGAAACGCCCATGAAAATAAAAAATGAAGTTACAACTTGAAACAAAATTACAAGAAGGGGGCTACTATCTCCTAAGTCTTTTTTTGCGCTAATTAAACTGTGCCTTAAAAATCAGATATTTTAAACATATATTCTGTCTTTGAGGACGAATGATTTCATTCCAGTGTACTTTCTTTAGTTTATTATTAAATTAAAGAGAAACAATTTTTTTCAACTGTTTTGATCACTATTGGGGCGAGTCACACCTTACTTACAGCTCGTTACCACGAATTGTTTGACAAAACTGGAAGCGACAAAACCACCAGTTGTTTCAGAATTTCTTGACGAATTATGTTTTGCATCATGTTCACGCCCGATTTTGGTGTTATTTTTTCTCCATTAAGTTATGCTAATTACATTTTTCTAGTAAATTTCAAACTAAATCTCGGTAAATTCTACACTAAATTACGGAAACTAATAATTAGGGTAATTTCTGTTTAAGTTGTATGTTGCTCTATATTTTCCTGTAGAACTAGCTTGGATCGAAAATGTATTTAAAGATGATACTTAACCAGTCTTACTTCATTTGAATCATAGTATATGAGATGACGGTCGGTGGCCTCTGAGATACAAGTACTGAAACTGAAACATTTTTCGTACCAATCCAGAAGTAAACTTCTATCATAGTAGCAGAGTTGTTATTCCCAAAATACTATAGCGATTGATTGATTGAATAGTAATCATGATATTTGCAAGGTATTGATGTTCTTATATGTCATTTATATGATCGATGTGATATGATCGCAGTCTCTTATTTGTATCGGTGGAACTCCAATAAGTTGACATGGAT
Source organism: Artemia franciscana (assembly GCF_032884065.1). Lineage (NCBI taxonomy): Eukaryota > Metazoa > Arthropoda > Branchiopoda > Anostraca > Artemiidae > Artemia > Artemia franciscana. The sequence goes on along the minus strand of NC_088879.1, from coordinate 2,630,080 downwards.
ATTGTAATTCTGTGTTGTGATCATTCCTTGCATGACGGATTACTTGCCACATTTGTTTCTGACGGATTTTGTAGGTGTTATACTATAATATACATCACGCAGTGTGTGTGTTCTCAGTAGCGTACACTCACAAAACGAAGGAAATAAAAAGTGTTTAGCTAAAATTATGTCATACCTTGGGCTTCCAATGTGCTATTTGATACAAAAATAAGAGTTATGGCGTCCCTATTTTGTGTTAGTAATTTGTTTATGTGCGTAATTGAGGCACCCGATTAAACATAAACAGTTTATGAAGCCGCCAAAACGCAGGGATGAACTAGTGAAAATGAGGTAAATTGAGAAATTAATATTAATATTAGAATATAAATTAATATTAGAATTAACATTATTAATTAAATTGAGAAATAATGTTATTCATTAATGTCTGCTGCAAAAGAAAACTTGAGCGTTTGGGCTTTCTCTCGAGCCTCATAAAAGTATTTTTGTGTTGTCTTGTGATATTGTCATGCGTAGTTTGTCAGCTGATATTATCGCCCGTGTTTATTGCAGCAGTCGATATGGGACACCGTAGAGGTTATGTATGAGGTTGGGACACCGTAGAGGGTTATGTAGAGGTTATGTGTGTCGTAGAGGTTATTTAGCTTTTTATAAACTCTGTTGAAGTTTTAAGGTGTGTGGATTCAGTTTTAATGCTTCAAAAGCCCTTGCGAACGTGAAGCGTGTCCTAAGAGACTGCTATTTTTCCATCGAGGGCGTTGTTCAGTTTTTAAGGGCCTAGTTGGAATTTAAAGCATATTGAATTTTTGAAAAAAAGACCACTGGGAATATTTCCCTTTAAGCATGAAACTTGTAGGAAGAAAACGCTGCTCCGTCAAGGGCAGTATCGTGTCTCCTAACTTTCCTTCAGGTCGGCGTCGTGCCTGTGGTGGACTCGAAATTAAGTAAATAGTTGCCTCTTTATGTCTTTGTTTCCACTTCCTGTTAAAAAGTCCCTGTTTAGATCTTATTCGTTACTCTGTCGCTGTTGCCACTTATCTTTTCAAACAATCTGCAAATCCGCGGTGACTTTTGGCATCTTCTCTTTTTGTCGGAAGATGCATTAAGAATTTGGTAGATCTCCCAAAAAAATCGGTAGAAGTGGAAACAGTTTCCTTTTTTTCTACCTTTATGCTTCAAGTTTTTATTGTAACATAGTCAATAATCCCTTTGCTTGTGCCAAGTTACTGCCCCGAAAAATCTTGTAATCCCCCCTCCAAAAAATCTTGGATACGACCTGGACATAGCAATTTGTCTTCTAAAGGTTACTAAGAAAATAATTTTCCCGAATCCCTTTTCATTCATACTGTATCGTCACCCCTCATGAAAGCTCGAGCAGACTGAAGTATGGGCTGTCGGCATTGCTGGGAAAAACTTTTACGACTATTGTTACTTTTACTGAGTAAAAGTTTGTTTTTTATTGCGACTGTCTTCCGACATCACAGTAATTTATTTAACGAAATTAATTTCCCAAAAATTGCTCTTCGGTTTGACCAGAACAGACATTAAACTTCTATCAACTGACTAACGCTGAAAAGGAAAACAATAGAAATGCTTCATCAATGGAGAAAATAAAAACAAACGAGAGATTGTTTAGAGAAAAGAGAAAATTCATGTTAGGACAGCTTATAGCTAGTGAAATGAAATTATCCTCGTTAGAATTTTCTCTTTTGTTCAACGAAATTTCGGTTGCTGTTGTCCGTCATGTATAGCCAGTTATATCCAGGGGCACAAATTTAAAAACGGGGAGAGGGGGGCAATTCCCTTCTAGATTTCGAAACAAAGCTGTTTTGGTATCTTCATTGAAAAATCAAAAACGAAACAATTGATACTCAAAATTTTGAATAAGCCCTTTTTTTAATGTATCTTCATTAAAGGAAGTTTAAGCAAAGTCCTTGCCCTTTTCATCTACATTTTCGTAAATAGTGCCCCTGGTCTTTTTTTAATTGCTCATTTGGTTAGGTTATGCTTTCATTGTGAGTGCTGGTAGGGTAGGTTATGCCTTTTGTTGTTGTT